>NW_026136711.1:8694954-8982454 GCF_905237075.1 Dicentrarchus labrax
TCGCACCACTTAATTTCCCAGCTCACCACTATATCGTCAAGTTATTCAACATATAAATCAACTATAAAGGAAAAAATTACTTCCATTTTATGCTACTTTGAAAACTCTCTAAATAGGGACAGATTGCATAATGAACATGTTTACTGTGACACTTTCAGGTAGATTTTTCGCCAATACTTGTATGTGCTTGTATATGTACTTTAACTTAAGTAAGGTTTTAAATGCAAGTATGCAGCAAATGGAGTATCTTAACACTGCTGTATTGCTAATTTCAATTCTCAATACTTATGCTTGTCTCTGCTGTTAGATTTGAATACTGCTCAGGCATAACTGAACTCACAGGCGTCGCCAGCTTTTTGTGTGACAAATCATACCAGCATACCGTGATGTGTACCTGCTAAAATGTGTGCAGGTTGGCAAGTCAGACAACAAGATATGAATTTAGCCTTGGCAGGCGGTGGTCACTTGCCTGGCCTTGAACCAGAACCTAGAGCCACCTAGAATCAGGTCTGGACATTGATTGGAGTTGCCCTTTTACACATGTAGAACTCAACAGGAGATTGCCCATGTCAGATGCATTCTCACCTACTGGAAACTGCCCGTTTGGTTTTGGCGAGGGGTGTGCCCGGATACAGCGGGCAGGAGGATGACTTATCCATAATGATAACATTTTTTGCATTGATATCAAAACTACATATATTTCGACGTATCCGCAATATAAAAAAATGTGAAAGAGTTGAAACCAATATATAGGCAAGCAGAAAAGAGTACAAAGCAGTTACACCCCATGCAATGGAAAATGCCCACCTGCTCGCTGTGAATTCTCCGGACAACGACCTGCTCCAATCAGGCTACGCTCACATAAATGCAAAAGCAGGCTTGCTGAGGTGAAATGCGGGCAGTACAGGATGTGCCGCACACTGAAATCAGTTTGCTGGTTTCTGGTCCGTTTCAGGGTTCAACTACATACACGTATTTGTAATTGGTTGAGGCTGCGACTTGACCAGTCAAAGATCACCAGTTTTGAACTCCACACAAAGTGGAGATACAAACCTGCTTTGCCATCTGAAACAGAAGCACAATAGGTGTAATATACAATACAATACACACATTTGACTTAATGAGCAGCTAATTATTTTGCTTGTTAATGTTCCATTATGTGTTTGCACTAACTGGAGTGTATGTCAGTGCATGACACTGTTTAAGACTATTTTAGCTTGGGCTTCAAGCTCCCACATCCCTCCATCTACAGTGTAGTTAACCTCCACCCACAGCACTTCTTAGGTTTTTTTTTCCCACTCCTCTTTCCACTTCCAGCCTCTGCCAGCTCTCCACTCATCTGCACTTGTTCTCTGGCAGGTGAGTGCAGTAGAGGAGAAATGGGGGGAGCGTGGGTCACAAACAGATGGCACTTAAAAAACAACACTGATGCAAATGAGTGCACCAACACAAATGTCAACTTTGCATCGTACCGGGAGAATGTTCCTTTGTTGGTTCTCATATCTGGTCAGTGTCATTGTCAATATGTCAAATGACAAACAAAATGTGTTTAAGTTGGAGTGACAAAGTCCTCTAGCGGCCCTAGTAATAATGAGGGGAGCTGATGAGGAAGTCAGGTGACCTTGAGTGACCAAGTCCACATAGGGAGGAGGTCCCTCCTTCACGTTTATTATTGTAACCATGACGATGGAGGTGCCACAATCTTACCCTGAACCTAAAAGTAGTTTTTGTATCTAAACCAAACCTTAACAGTAATGTTATCCCATCATAAAACTAAATACATTTTTGACTTGTAACAGTTTAGGAAGGCACAGACGTGTTTCGTGGTTCAATATGGAGGATTTGTTGTGAATGATGGCCCCAGTCCACAAACCTTTTGACTTCTGCGTCATGGCGGCTAATGTCAAGGTTACGGGTAATCACATAATGCTTTGTCATCTGAACATCCCCACAAATGTTTAGATTGTATACAAATGACTGTGTCATGCATCCTTGGCCAGCCACTGTAATGCTACTTAGAGAGTAGTGAGCTGACATTCAGCTGGCCTTATTTATAAAAAGAAAAAGTAATACAACCTAATTCCAAAAAAAGATTTATATTTAGGTGGACAGGTTTTTTAAGCAAGATGTGGGACCGTTACAAGCAGAACTAAAAAAACTAAAACAATCAGTGAAATGCAGTCTAACAGAGGTAACAGAACTTTCTTAGTGCTTCAAAACAAGGTGCAATAGGGCAGAAATGATCCTCTCCATACAGTGGCACTACAGTGTCATTAAATCCTTAATCACTATTTTTCAAGACATGACTTAAAGAAGTGACCAACTCACTAACTACAGACATTAGTTGAACCACTTAAAATGGTCTACACTAGAGCAACAATGAGCAAAACTAATATCAAGAGAGTTAATATTAAGAGTAGTAGATGTTTTTTTAAAGGCAAAGGCATATACCCACTGTTTTGCAGAATTTTGTATTTTTTTTTACTTTATTCAGGAGTTTTGGAAAAGATTTTAGAAGCACAATGATTGTAGAGGTTTCTCAACCCCCATAGAGCTCAGTGTCTTTCAAGCAAAGCAGCTCTAAGGTTTTCACAGGAATAGAAACTTTAAAACAATGGTGTACATGCCTGAGGCGTCCAGCAGAGGACAGTGTTTACAAGAGCTTAGAGAAATAAGCTGGAGTGCGACACTAATAACAGTGATTTGGAGCTTGCTCACCAGGAACAAACAACAGAGAGGCATTTGGTGCATCCATAATGCTCATTAATCAAAGAAATGTATGAAGTAACAGAGTAAAATAGAAGCAGTGTTAGATCTCTCCTGGTGTCCTCTAGATTACAGTCACTATCTGTATGGGAATCATAATGTTGTATGACTGTGACAGAAATTTAGCAATTAACATATTTGTTGTTTGTTTGTTTCAGCTCAATGTGAATAATTGAGTTGGCCTTTTAATACCAGGCGCATATAAAATGGTGATACTTCACATGCAGCATGGACAATATCCAGCTACAACACACACAAATGAAATATGCAAAGAGCAGCAATAATATCTTCATGGTGCTATAACTTACTGCAATTGCACTGCCGCAACCGTGGGATTGCTTGATTTGTCTTGCTATTATTGACCACATGATGTCACACAATACATTCTATATTATGATAGCGCACTGTAAAACCAAAGGAGTTAGTTCTACTTAAATTGTTGGAGGAAACCATGGAGCCTTCAACTGTTTGAATGTATAACCTCCAACAAATTTTTTCTTGAGTCGCCTTTTCTAAACCTTACCAAGTAGTTTTGTTGCCTCAACCAAACAAAACTGCAGCCATTCACATAAACTGTGTGTTAAGAAGATGTTCTCTGTATAATAAGCTGAGGGCCTGTTAGTATTTTATGATAATTAATATAGATTTATCTTATGTATTATAAATAGGTTAATGTTGTATATGTCTTTACTTTCCATAATATTTACCTTTCTGTAGTTGTGCAGTCCAATTATGGACTGCAAATTAACGTAGAATTATATTACAGTAATTGTTGTATGTTTACTGAGGATTTTCATTTAAGTAATATCCTGTAGGGTAGTAGTTCTAGGCCTGGAAGTGGGAACCCCTCCAAGTAATATCAAGGTAAATGTCAGCTGTGGTGAGAAGATTAAAGGACCAGTGTGTAGGGTTTAGTGGCATTTGGTGGTGAAGTTGCAGCTTGCAACCATTCTGAATACAGCTCAGCCTTTCAAACGTGAAGGAGAAACTACGGTGGCCACGAAACTCGCCCTCTCTAGAGCCAGGTAAGGCAGTCCAATAATGCAAACAAATCCATAAAGGGCCAGTAATCCAACAAACCGAAATAGAGGTCCATACAACACTGGTAAAACATGAGGAAAAGGCTGGAACACACGGGATCAAATAAAAGTGGCATTAAATAATAAATATATATAACAATGAAATAAAAACCCAAATAAAACACACTTAAGATAAGAGCATGCAAATATGATTTAAACTCGTTGTACTTCACACACTTCATTACTAATAAATAAGTAAATAAAGGCAACGACTGCAATAAGGATAACCTTAAAACTTCCTAAAACAAAATATCAAAAAGCAATAAATATCAAAAGGTTGTTGGATAAAACGACATAAAGTTCAATAAAGAAAGTATGAAATAATAAACAAATAGTAAGCTGTATTATTGTAACTCAGTCTAACGCCACTGGTGGGGTAAATGCACACATGCTTCACAAGCCGCTCTTACAGAGACCACACGGACACAGCACAACACATAGGTGTGGCTCCTCTTAATAAGACACGAAATATTGGAAATATGTCTCTAAAATATTCTGCCACATTGCCATGCATTTCTATTTTTCTGTATCTTCATTATTATGGATCATGTGTAAAATAAGGATATTAGTGATGTATAATTCATGCATGAGGTGATTCTTCACTGATTCACCTTAACAAACATACAGGCATGCATGTTATTCACAACAACAACTTCACTCACTTTAACTCAAAGATCTTTCTTAGTCTCACTCAGTCGGTACACTGAATTGCCATAATTCATTTCTCTGTTTTGTAGTCAGCATACTGTGAATCGCAGTCAGTAAAAAAGGAAGCTCACCTGAAAGCCATGGTATAGTTTGCACACTGCAGGGACGTCAATCAGCGGAACAGGCAGAACCGAGCAGCAGCAGCAGCAGGGGGAAGAGGAAGCTCGAGGCTGACGTGATGCACATTAATTTCCAGGAGGCTAATGTGAGAGTTCACGTGACAGAGGTCAACTTTAATCTGCAGGTTGCATAGGTCCATGTGCACGGTGGGACTTAGTTTTAAGGGCTCATAAGTTATAAAGGTCAATATGTATCACTACTGTATGAGTTAGCCTAACGACAAGACAATTTGATGATACGGGTTATCACTAGACTCATGCATTGTACATAGTTTTTTTTGTATTTCGTCTACTTGTTTACTTCATCACTTTTTTCTCTTTTGCGTGTTGAATCAGACTTCAGACACCCTGATGAGGTCTCTGTGCTGACACACATTGTTTTAATAAAGAACAGACTCTATCAGTAAGTCAGTTAGTGCAGCAATTATTTTTTCACATTTAACTGAGAACTGAGCAGACTGCAGCCGTTCTCCTAGGAAACCACCGGAGAGCCCGAGACCACCGAAGCTTGTTAGCAATGCGGCCTGCGGGTGAGTGAGGCAGACTGTGTTTGATGGACTTGTCTCTTTGACGCTGCAGAGTCCAAATAAGCAACGAAGAAATGAGGTCAACTGTGGAAATGGATGGAATTTGTTGTGTTCACAATTAGAATTTATGTAAATTCCTCCACTTCTTCCCTTCTTTCTCTCTTGTGTAGCACTGTAAAAAAGAATCTGTAAATTTTTTCCAGTATATTTTATTTTATGTAAAATTAAAGGTAAAAACTGTATTTCAATTATAGAAAATGAGTCAAAATCTGTTATTTTCTGTTTTTATTAGGGGTTTTTTGGCGCCCCAGCTGCTGGAATATTAACCTTTTTGTTTTTTTTACAGTGAGGACTGTAAATCTGGAGCACCACAAGGAGACCGCTCAAGGATTTTACAATGAAGATGATCAAATGTTACGATTGGACTGTGAAGAATGTAATCTGACAGGTGTGTGTGGATCGAAACGTCCTTTCATGGTGTCTGTGTATTACTCTTTTGAGATGCAAAGGCACATCCACATGGTTATAAAGAAAGATTTGGTATGGATTGTGGATACGATAAATTACTTACTGACAGACTCCAAGCTGTATTTGTTGATGGTCTATTGTCTAACCTCATACAGATCCCTAAACACATGCCTGGTCTGTTCTAAAAGTCACCTGATTTCTAATTTATTTTTTTATTTTTATTATTATTTATTCTAATCTATTTTAAATCTTTAACTGAGTTCATGATTGACTAGTCCTATTCAAGATGAACTTGGCCATTATCCCATATTCTTGTGATACAGATTGTATTTAATACTGGTTGTATAAATATAAAAAAAGGAGAATATATAAATAAAGGAATGTTGGATATTGGAGAATGAGGAAGGGGTAGGTGACTAAACGTGAATAATGCTGTAATACGTTACCTCGTCTGTGAACATGATTTCTGCCTGAGTCACATTGGATAGGTTTTCAACAGCAGTGGTGGTTTTTGAACAATACTGACAACAATTCCCATGATCCTACACTACTTCACGATGTCATCAAACAATATCTAGCGGCAGAAATTACATACTGTGTGTTTAAAGGACTGGTGTGTAGGATTTAGTGGCATCTACGTTGAAGATTGCAACCATTTGAATACAGCTCAACCTTTCAAGCATGTAGGAGAAAAGATGGTGAGTGCGAAACCTGAAGATATAAAGAGACAATTTTTGTTTTGTCTGTTTTGGGCTACTGTAGAAACATGGCTGTTCAACATGGCGCACTCCGTAGAAGAAGACAGTAACAGCAATACAGTTATTCTTATTTTCAGGACATTATATATTAATGAAAACATACCTATGGATATTATACAAACCTTCAGTGCTGTTCAGACTGTGAATAATTAACCACAGTTGAGGCAGAAGATGGCAGAGGAGATGTTTGGATGGACAGATGTGAAGCTTGGGGAAGTGGATTAGAGGCTCTGCTGAAACATCCAGTCTGCAGGAACCACTGACAAAGCCCGGCGGCAGAAGAATCTTCTCCAAGAGAAAAGAGTATGGCTGCTATCGATCAAGAGCCCGGCTCAAGCACGCTGCAAAACAAAGAAAGTGTGTGCCTGAGACTCCAGTACAAGCCAAAAGGAAGCAATAAGGAGGGTCTATGGTGTATGGAGTTTCACTAATTGGATTTCTCCTCAGGACACTTTTGTTTCCAATATTTGACAAAGCTATATTCCTGGCTTACTTTGCAGTACAGTGGTTAGAAACACTGCCTTGTAAGCAAAGCCCTTTTCGAATCCCAACCCAGGTGAATGGATGTTGTTTCTTACAGATAACGCTACCATTGTCCTTTAACAGTGCACTGAGATGGCTGGTCTGACACCTGAAACACTCAGCTACATGAGTGCACAAACTGGCTTCAGAAAATGTTGCCTGGTCTTGCTCAGGAGTCTGAGTGGTATATAGAAACTGGATTTTTGCCTCACAAGCAATTTGAAAGTGACCTTTAACAGCCTCGGGATGCATTTAAAACTCTAATTTACTCATTTATTTGTAGCTCACAGCCATGTCCACAAACAAAGTTTGGAAAACTCTGAGTAGAAATCTAAACAAAGCCAGTAATGCAGACCCAGTGTTACAGCATCTTGTTCACTCCCCTCCAGTTACCTGTTAATAATGAACATAATTAGTTGTTGTTATTATTAGTATTAATTAGCAGCATAGTCATCCAATATAATATAATAATTTAAAAACAGTTTAGAACTCGGCCAGGACCAGCCAACAGAGATGCTGTCCCGGCCCCACGGTTCTCTTCACTTACAGTTACTAACACATGTTAGTGATAATATTACATCACCCACCAACACAACCTTCCCTTGGCACCCTGTACTGATTTGAAATCCAACAATCCAACCCATCCTTGGGTTCACTTTTGTAATGGTGAAGGAAACTAGTTTAGAAGCTGGATATGTATATATCTATATCTATAGATATAGATATATAAACAATCAAAACTGGATTTTAATCATCATATGTCTGAATTACAATGTTGTGGGTAGTAGCAGAAAAGTAATATAACTAGTAATATGTAACTAATGACTGTTAAGAGTAAAAGTAATGATTTTTTGAATAACTAGCTAACACTGATTACAAAGGGGCCCGATCTACCTGACTGAACGGCCTTGTTGTTGTTTAGCTGAATGCAGTTTGTTTTGTGTGTTTGTTTGCGGTATGAACGCTACTGTCGACGGTCGGCAGCGAACAGCAGCAGCGGGTCACTGCGGCCTGTTAGGGTGGTCGCTGAGTCCGCCTCCTCGGTACTCCCCCCCGGGGTGAGTCGCTCGGACGCGGGGAGCACCGGGAGTTTTAAAAAGTTGTTTGTGTTTACCTCGCTGTTTTATGGCCTCGTGTCCCGCTCATACAGTTCTAGTAACCCAACATCTCAACTAACGTTAACCCTCCATGTCTGTCAGAGTCCTGCTGTTACTTATGCAGGGGTCGCAGGATTTATGTGTCTCAGCTTTCACATTTCTACCACAACAAACTGAATTGGAACATAAAGTGGATATGTGTGCAAAGGGGAGACTCACTTGTCTACCCACAGAAACCTCTTTTAGTCAGATATCCTTGAGGTCAGATGTCAAAGGCCATGCCAGTTTTTCCATTGCTAAAATATAGCCTAACTTTGGAGCGTTATTTAGCTCCCTTCCCATCATGCTAGCATGGCATGGTGTCTTTGTCAATGTAACAGCATAATATAAGAATACTGTATTGCTTTTTAGCTATTAGGAGCCAGCAAACAGTCATGCTGTGTCATTGCTGATCAATGGACCTGACATATACAACTACCCTATTGAAGCTCATATTTCTGACATCTGACACTTTATTTTTTGGTTTTGGTCGTCTGTCTGATGTTACGTTACTGTGAACTAATTATATTGCTGTGGTGAAGCGGAACCACACTTTGTGTCAACCTTTTACTACGAGCTGAAGTAGAAAACATTTCTATGTTACTTTATGCTGTTTAGAAGGTTCATTATTAGAAGGTAGGTCAGCTCAGTGTCTGTGAATTATTCAGGTTAAAATACCCTCTGCTCCACACTGCCAAACCAAACTCCATTCTAAAAGCAGGTGTTTTATTTTTCACAGTAAAAACTTTATTTACACAGTCACTAAGACTCTTTACTGATTCTCTTCAGTCTACAGTTCCAATCGGCAAACACATCATTTACTCAGTAACATCATTAACTAACCTGAATGATGAAGTGTTTGCCACAGATGGACATGTACTGACTGTCTGGGTCCCACAGTTTACCTTTTTTATCCTCTTTGTGGATTGCCTAAAGCCACAGATCTCTTCTTTTACTGTCCTTCCTAGATCAGGATAGACAGGCTGCATGGTCGTTCTGAAGACAATAAAGTGACATATGGCTGCTCTAACCAATCTATAGTGCAAGAACAGGTTTACGGGGAGCAGTATACTCAGTATAGCAAAATGATAGTGTTTGAGGTAGAAAAGTTACATAATGGGGCTATAAATGTCAAAACTGCTACATACTTTTTACACTCATTATGATCTTTGAGGAAAAAAGTGTCAGCTCAAGGTAATCCATACAATTAGAAAATTGAAGGATATTCCTTTCTTTTATTTTTATTACAGTTATATATCTGTAAGGCTACAGGCAACATATGTAGTAGGCCTGTTTGATAGCGGAATCCAACATACCGATTTATTGTTACCACCCATCAAAATCTAATGCTCCCCTCCCCAGTAATCCTTCCAGCTGGTCTGCAGTGGTGGTTGGCAGTGTTTTTACAGGCGGTTAATGGAACAGGACTGTTTATCTGTGGATGCAGGGTCAGCAGTGATGTGCTCCACTGCTCCAGTGTTGGGCAGGTCTTTGATGGAGGTCAACCGGTAGCCAGTGAGTCCTTTAGCAGCACAAATTACACACTCCATGCTTTCCTAGGAACCGGATTAGACAGAGCTAATGATCCAAACTGGGACCAGGAATAACTGAAGCGATGGATCTGTGGATTTACTGTAGGCTGCTGTTGGGCTGTCCTGTGTATTGTGGATTTCCCGCCTTGTTGCATCAAATTTCTTCTGTGGTGTTAAGTTCCAGGACATGGAGAAAAACGTGATA
The DNA here is from genome assembly GCF_905237075.1 of Dicentrarchus labrax. Taxonomy (NCBI): domain Eukaryota; kingdom Metazoa; phylum Chordata; class Actinopteri; family Moronidae; genus Dicentrarchus; species Dicentrarchus labrax. The sequence continues at coordinate 8,704,775 of NW_026136711.1, forward strand.
TAAAAATATATTTTTATTTTCTAAGTAACATTAATTAGGTGAGCACAAAATAATGTATGGTATTAAAATGACTTATTACTATATTTTTCAAACTCCTGTTTTAGTGGCAATAACATATTGCTCTATTACGACATTAACCTCCATTTGAGGTCAGTTTAAAAGTCTTTGTCATCTGATCAATTAGAATATGAGCAAACACCAAGAGGCCAAGTGTTCAAACTTATTGTATTCACAACATAGCTTATGTATTATAGAGTATAAGTTCAGCATTTTGGGAAATATGTTGCTGAGAGGTAAATGAGAAGATCAATACACTGTAATGTCTGTACGGTAAATATGAAGCTAGAGCCAGTAGCCGGTTAGCTTAGCTTAGCATAAAGGCTGGAAAAAGGGGGAAACGCATAGCCTGTCTCTGTCCAAAGGTAATAATCCCGCTACCAGCACCTCTAAAGTTCATTAAACTCACAACTCATCGTTTTACAGGGATTATGTCTCAAACTCTTTGCAGCTAGAAATAGTACTCAAACAAAAAAAAATCACCTGGATTTCTGGCTTTTGGTTAGATACGAATCATTTGATTTGAAAGCGTCTCATAGCATTTACTGTACAGACTTGTATTAAGAAGCCCTGACAATAATGCAAACAATATTATACTGTAATATGCACAAGACTGCAGAACCTCAATGATTGTGCTTCAGTGGTCTTCCATATTCCCACAGCCCTTTGGCTTTAAATGTTGACCTGCTATGACCTGCCATAAAGCAGGATGGGACATAAAGTCAGTGTTGTATCAGATAAACTGCTTAAGTCAGTGTGTGTGTGTGTGTGTGTGTGTGTGTCTGTGTGTGTCCATCTTTGTGGGGACCAATTTAAGTTTTACAGTTATGAATTAGGCTAATGGGCTAATGGGTTAGGCATTTAGTTGTGATGCTGAAGGTTAGGGTAAGGGGCTGGGGAATGCATTATGTCTATGTGAGTCCTCACAAAGATAGAAGTACAAAGAACAATTAACTGCTAATTTACATTAGGCAAACACATAACCAGCACAAAATAATAAAAATAATAAAAATTCTTTCAGAACTACAAAATCAAATCTCTAAAGCTGTTACTATCTAAGGGTATGCGATAGTTATTGGGGTAGATACATTATCGGCCCATAATGGGAAATTTATATGATGAATTATCGGGCTTATTAAATTACAGCCGATTAAATTATAGACCCATAATAATAATAATTTATGTTGAATTATTTTACAAAATGTTTGATAGCCATTGTGTTCTATGAAAGCCAAAGTATGTGTGTGAAGTTTTTTGATGAACTTAACTATAACTTACTATAAAGACTTACTATAAAAGAGGAAGGCCTCCACCTTGTGGCACTTTCTAAGGGAGCTCCCTTTATATATCTATATCTATATATCTATAGCTCATGAGCTGTGTTGGTCAGTACTATTTTGAAAGATATTTCATTCCATGTTGTGTTCCAAGCTGTTGCAGTCAGTTCGAAAGTCTGATTCACTGTGAAATTTCTGTATTTCTGAGTAATGTTTGTTATGTGTTTTGCAAGCCGTTAACCAAACATAAAAAGACCACAGGTAAAATGACACTTACTGTTTGCAGGTCTTGTAGTTGCACAGAGGTTGCAGGTCTAATTTCCACTGAAATATTCTCTATTTATAAGAATTATGCTTCGTTGTGTGTTTTGTGTTCTAAACCGTTGAAAGGATACTTACCATTTACCACATGTGAAAGGCTACTTACTGTTTGCAAGTCTTGTAGTTGCACTCAGGTTAAAGGTCTGATTCATGCCTATCAAAGCATCAAAGCGTGTGTGTGTGTGTGTGTGTGTGTGTGTGTGTGTGTGTGTGTGTGTGTGTGTGTGTGTGTCAACACTATTTCCTAAATTTCTCATTATTTACTAACCGTCCAAAATGTCTGTAGTGTGTTTTTACTGTTTTTACTGTAGTGAATCTGTAAGGTTGGATACCACTAGAGGTTAGTGAGAGTATAGTAGAGAGTTTTTGCTTTTGTAATTTGGTTGATCTGACCCTTTTAAGGTCTTGTGTCATATAGCAGTTGTCTGGCTAGTGCTGGGTAGAGCTGTGATGAAGTGCTTGGCATAGAAAGATAGAGAGTAGTTGTAAAGTCTTCACAGCCTTTATACCTAAAGATGGCTGAAATAAGTGTGATGCTGTAAATGCACCACTGGGTGGCAGCCAGGATCCACCTGTAAAAGTGTTTCCTCAGACTGAGACCATTACACTACATTACAGCTGATGCTTTTATCCAAAGCAACTTACAATAAGTGCTTTCAACCATGTGGATACAACCCTAAAATGACAAGAATCATGCAAGGACGTCAACTTCCTCAAATAAGCTGAGGTGCTACAAGTGCTACATTTAGAAACAATAAGATGGAGAACTGATTTTTTATGGAGCTACAGCACGTCTGCAGACATTTCTGGAGTTTCTGTGAAACCGTTTGAACACAGAAGTGTGAGAGGAAAACAGATTGTGAAGACCTCATGTTGGCACCTCACTGTCTGTTTGTTGAGAAGAGGAGGTCTGAGAATATCTTGGCACTCTGTGTCTCTCAAAAGCCAGTTAGTCTTTTGGACGCAGACACAACAGCCAGAATAAGAAATGAGAGAAAAGCTGTTCAGTGGCATCAGCGGAGGACCGTGGGTAAGCTGTACAGCTCTACTGTACATGTACATGTAGGAATGTGAGGGATGGGACAGCTGAAACAGAGTAAGTAGATTTGCAGTAGATGTCAGTCCATTTGGATTAGGCCATTACATAGACTGTAATTAGCACCGTCATCATTCATTACAGTGAGATTACAACAGCCAACGCAGAGAGTTATCCAGTCAAACGTGGCTCAACTTTCACTGCAACACAATGTGACATCATCTTGCAAGCTGTTGCATTGGTAGATTACTTTGTAATGTGAACTAAATATTTCTATTGTTTTCCCTGCGTGATTGCAACAACGGAAGATAAAATAATTCTGATTGTAACCTAATTTTGGCATCTGATAAGCCTTTAAACTCATTACTCAAACTCAACTTCCTGGATCGTAATTCATTGTTTCACCGCTACCTGAGGCAATTTGGCCCTGTGCATTTTCTTAAGGCAACACCCAGTGAGACACAGCAGGGCCGGTCCGAATCTTTTTGGGGCCCTATGTTGGGTTGGATCAAAGCAATGCTTTTTTTCTGGGGACCCACTTTTTAAAAATGACAAACCATTGTGACCCAATTCACAGCGAGAAGGGCAAAAATGTTGAGCATAAATTAATGTTCCTGACCATTGTACTGCTATTTCTGCTTCACATCATATTTTCTTGAACAGGTAAAGCAGCCATTTTGAAGAGATAAACGTTTGATGAATCACAACTTTATCATCAGTAAAACAATGTACACATTTTAAATGCTCTATAAATGAGACAAAATAAATGCATTTAGGTTAACAGGCTTTTTGCTCACAGTGGCAATAATTTGGAGACGGCATCTCCTTCTTCCAGAATGTACGCTCACTTTGTAAACAAGACAATTTAAGTGCATTTAGGAATTCTGCACTTTTAATTGTGACCGAAATAAAATCTCAACCCAGTCTCTGGGAATGAATGGAAAGGACTGGTTCACAATTTTCTGTCTTAAAACAACAGTGAGTATATATGTACATTGTGTGAAAATAAAGTATAATCAAATAAGGAGTCTGAATTAGGGGATGTTGCGTCTTTTGCACGGTCAAATTCATTACTTTGAATGGAGATGCGGCAAGCGTTTTTTCTGGTGTGTCCACAGAGCCCTGAGATTGAAAAATCTCAACTTATTTCTCAACGGTTGAAAGATGTTTTTTCCTTTTCTCCACACAAATCAAGCAGTAACTCTACTGTGAAGGGTGCTGGTAATCCATGTATCTTTGTTTTGACTTTTCATTGGTTAAGTCAGTGAGGCAGCCCGCAGGTTTTGGTTGCTTAGTCACGACAGGCGGGACAGTAGCGCAACCTCCCAATCGCCTTGGATGAAAGGATGAAAGCGGCGCTGCTGGTATTTTCCATGTGTTGCCAGACACAAAGTGTGAAGAGTCCCTTAGACAGATCAAGTGTGTATCTTCCCAGGTTTAAATTTGTTAGCACAGAGTTCCTCTCAGTGTCTCAGTTTGGTGTCAAATTTAACACATTCATTTGATTAATTAAAATAACATTTATTTTTTTAATGAATTTAGTGATCTGTATGGCCACATTTTAGTCAGGCTTAAATTCAATGAAAAAATATGTTTTTGGAAAAATGTCTAGGAAATAAAACAAAATATTTTAATGCCTTTACATATTTCTATTCAATGCTTTACTAATGTGCCACAGTAATATAAAGGTTTTGAGTTCAAATATCTTTATTTGGGGGTTTTCCAAGCAAATATTGATATACATCCATCAGCCATAACATTATGAGCACTGACAGGTGGAGTGAAAAACACTGATTATCTAGTTATCATGTCTCCTGTCAGTGGGTGGGATATATTAGGCAGCAAATTAACATTTTGTCCTCAAAGTTAATTTGTTAGAAGCAGGAAAAATGGGCAGCGTGAGGATTTGAGCGACTTTGACAAGGGCCAAATTGTGATGGCTAGACGACTGGGTCAGAGCATCTCCAAAACTGCAGCTCTTGTGGGGTGTTCCTGGTCTGCAGTGGTCAGTCTATCAAAGTGCTCCAAGGAAGGAAGAGCGGTGAACCGAAGACAGGGTCATGGGTGGCTAAGGCTCACTGATGTATGTGGAGAGCGAAAGCTGGTCCGTGTGGTCCGATCCAACAGACGAGCTACTGTAGCTCTAACTGCTGAAAAAGTTGATGGTGGTCCGATAGAAAAGTGGCAGAACACACAGTGCATCACAGTTTTGGTATGGGGCTGCATAACATTAAGGGAAAGATTATGACATTATTATGTTGGAAATGGACATAAGTTGTAAGGTTTGACATGTTTCATTCAGAGGCCCGTGGTGACTGCAGAGCCCTAAGCAGCCTCTTACTTTGCTGAAGCCTCGGGCCAGCTCTGAGACACAGTTAGAAAGGATCAGAAAGATGATGGGATCAGTGGAAGTCAAATGTCAGCAGCCTTTTTGATTCAATCATACATTCCAGTGAGTCTGTATTTTGTATCTTTTTGAAGGAGAAAAGTATTAGATGATATTATGATGTGATAGCAGGAAACAGGAACCTTTCATGACAAAAATCTAAATTTCTAAAATTTTGAAGTGATCTTTGGGCACTAAAGCACTTGGCTCTTCACAGACAGGTAAATCTTTTAAAAGAAGGGGTTCTGATACTAGGTCATTCGGTTCCTTTTGCATTGTTACAAAAGACATAACATTCGTGTAATATTATGTCTGCAAAATGCTGGATTTCTAAGTGAGCAGATGAAGGGTAAAATGTAGTTGTGTGATCAGGCATTCTTATCAGCTCTGCTCCCTCACTCAGGCTGACACCTCCAGTCCAGGCGCTCTGTGGTTTTCTGAAGAATAAAGCAGCAACTGCTGAGCCGATAAATGCCTTATAAAATATTCCATGAAGAACATCAAATACTGACTCTTGTATACAGTGCACATGAGGGAATCCATTTCTTCAAAAATCCCCCACGTCCTTCTCTAACCCCTGAAACCCCCCCCCACACACACACACACATCTCCCTCTTCAACTTTATCAAACACAAACAACAAAGAGAAGTACTGCACCTCTGCCCTATGCTTCTGTTGTAGTCTGTATATCATCCATAATCATTCCAGGAACTAAACCATATCTTGTATTTTTAGGTCTGACACTGAAATAGTCAATGTCTGGTTCATGGATTTGTGGTGAAGATTTTGGTCTTTTCTACCATTACAGTCAGAGATTACCAGGATTGTATCAGCTAAATGCTGAAAGTGTGAGTTAAAGGTTAGGGCTGTCTGGCCCTGATCGGGGTAATGTCTACGTTTATTTAGAGTTCAGTTACAGTTTCCATGTCATGTGACTGATAAAGAACCATAGTTAAGAATAAAGGACCATAAACTAAAGAGATTAGAATTTGCATTTCTAACTAATTCTGTATTCTTTCAACTTCACAATTAAGTCTAACTTTTGACTGTATACTTAAATCCCTTCTATTAATTACCATTTGGGAATAACCTTGATTATTAAATTACTGCATTTTACCGTAACACATCCATACACAAAATAAATTTCCAGTTCCCACAAAAAAAATCCTGTTATTCAAGAACAAATTTAATCCAGAAGAATTGTATTCCCAATTTAGAAATTCAGAGTGCCTCATAAAGAGTAATTTCTCCAAATATCCCCTCTCACTGACAAACATACTGTCTCAGACTCAGAGAGTTCAAGAGCAGAGGGTACGGATCAAATGTACTGAGGACGAAAAAATAATACTCAGCCTTTTATCCATTGAATAAAGCATGGTGTACTGATGATAGACTTTATGGACTTCATTGAAGCTCACACTGTGTGTGCTTAAAGTAAGAAACTGTTTCCTGGACGAGCCCCAATTTTCTTATGAACAAGCACAAAGTCCAGACAAAACAAGACCACACAGACAATTAAGGTTTAAAGTAAAACAAATGCATTTAACTAATATTAAACTAAATAACGTATACACAAAATACTAGTAATATTGTTACAAGTAGGGATGGGGCTGATCAGATCCAGTATCGGGACCAATACCAGCGTAATTCACGGATCAGAATTTTCCGATCCAACCTGCGCAGATTTCCGATCCATGAGCCATGTCTGCAACAATAATGATAATAATAATATTAAAGCAAACAGAGCTCTGGTATCGGAATAGTATCGGTATCGGCAGATATCCAAATTCAGGTATCGGGATCGGATCGGAAGTGAAAAAATGTGGATCGGTGCATCCCTAGTTACAAGTAGTGTGTTGTAGGAAAAATGTTTAAAAAAATCTAAATAAACCCAAACACAATCAAACCAAAAACTTGCTGGCTGGGAGGAGAGAGAGAACTGACCTTTTCAGCTCCCTTTATAGCCTAACAATCAGAGGGAGCAATCTGGAGATGTTAATTTAGGTGTGGCTCATCCTCCAGCCCCACCCCTGCCATTCTGCCTGTCTGCACAGAAAAAGGACTAAAACACACAGCAACAACCAGAGTCATCACGTTTATCACTGTCATGAGGCTTCTTAAAAGCCCTGCATACCCATGCATGTGATTTTACGTGTACAACAAAGTCAGTTAGTCATCTATAGTTGAGTTGTTTGATTCCAGGGGGTTGTTTAAAGTCTTGTCAAAACAAACTTTAGAAAACTGAAGTCCTGATGTCACATCTGGGTTAGCTGCCGATCCACTGGCTTCTGTGGCTTAGTGCAATCTTCCTCATTGAGAGTTTCTTTCATTGGTTTGAAATGTGGGGTTTACTACTTTATGATGAATATCTACCACAGCACTTGCTTTTGGAAATTGAACTGCTTGTGATATTGGGATCTACAACATTTGGCCCTCCCTGTTGCCTTGTGAGAAATGTTAGTCTTCAATGCCCCTAAAAACACAGAACACTGTTGAGCAAGGTTATGTTGTAGAGATGGGACGATATATAATATTATAGTGATAAAATTATCGCGGAGAGGGACAAGCCTGCATCTTTCCAGTCATTCCAAAATCCTACGCCTGTCACCATGGCTAAAGGCTCGACTTGCCCGGTGTATCCCCCAAAATGTAAGGTAAAGTGATTCCAGTATGTTTTACAGCCAGAAGTATTAAGTATAATTTCATGTTTATTGTGATAATACCGCGTGTTGCAGTCATTTTGGCCAAGATAGTCATCCCATGCTTGTTATGTTGTAAGGTTAGATTTGTAGTAATTGGCTTTATTACAAATCTGAGTCTGACTTTCCTTTATTACAACGTGGCTGATGGCTGAATTATTGATAGTTTGGAAAATGGCAATATATATATTTTAATCTATAAATCCAGAATAAGTGGAGATCTATGCTCTACCTGGCATTGTTTCGTTGCGCTACCTTTCTTCATAATGCGTGCTCCTCCTGCTATTTTAATAGTTTCTATGGAGTTTTAACTCCAAAGTCGTTCAAAAACAAAACTGCCAACTGCATGACCCTGACTGATAAAGTGGGAAGGCAGGCGAGGGTCCTTCTTGACAAAATATGAGTAATGTATATAAGGCATATGGGCTTGGGATCTTATGATTGACGGTCTTTCTACACTCTAGCAACAACATAAATCTCACGTAGAAGATGACACAAGTGTACTCTGGTATGGAACACGATTATGTGAAAGCTGACTGCCCCTCTCCACTATCCCAGTGGAAAAGGGCAGCAGTTGTTCTCAGGCACGGTACGGAGCAATCTTACCTAATATGAAAACGCCCTAAGTTAGATCATTGTGAGATTGTGGGATGTCACTTTCTTGTCAGGTACAGTATATGCTGTTCTTGCATGTGTTAAAGCTCCTAAAGGCTTCAGATTTGTAGTATATTACAAGGCTCATGATTTAAAGAAAGATTCCCATTCTAATAACACTCGTGGTCTTATTTCCATTAAAACTTGTAACTTTAACTTCTCTTCGCAGTTCTGAGGTCTTCGGGAACTTAAAGCTTTGATTTTATAACCCGCCCCCTCACCTCACAGCCTCTGACAAACAGGCCCACATACACACTAACACACACGTATACACAGAGCCCAGAGGGAAACAACAGGATGCTAGAGAACACTGCATTTGCAACTGGAGCAGACACAGTTCACCCGACAGGATTTTCTCCAAATCCTTCAATTGAATTTCTCCCTCCCGCGAGGGGAAGATGCTGCTCCCTTTCCAGCCCAATATCCCCGAGCAAACACTTGCGTCAGCTGTTTGTGTTTGCCAATACATTATGACTATGAATATTTTAAAGGCAAAATGGGGTTCACTTTCTGTTACACTCGTCACTTTCAGGAGGAACTGGTGTTCAGAATTAATTCAAACGCACTTTATTTAGCATCACACAATTACAGCTTGTTGTGATGAGGACATTTTGCTCAATTGTGAAGTTATTCAATATTAAACGAGCAGGTGAGTTATCAATACTCTTTTTGTCTCACTCAATAGGTTTTGGAATATCAATATCAACCAGCCACAGATGGACAAAACAATAGTTTATCAATGGAACAATACATGTATCCCTCTCCACAATAGTGACTTATTGAAGACTTCAAACTAATGCAAGGATATTTACTTTAAGGATCTCCCAGAAGCCTCATTAAAATTGCCTTTTGAAAAGCTTGCTTTTGTTTGACAAGTATTTGGCTCTTTCTCTGGGTAGAAATATATTCACAGTAAGTCTGAATTCTCTGAAGTTTTTTCCGTCTTTACAGTGTGCATCACGTGCAGTTCGTCTCGGCCATGTGGGTTTAAATGATACTGTCACTGCTGTTGGGTTCACTTATAGGACAGTAGCTGCCGCAAGTGGAAGTGATAGTATACATAATGGTCTGTTTTTGAACCGCCTCTGCGCTGCTCAGGAGAATGAAGCATACTGTTATCAGTGATTCAACAGTAATGCTAATTTTCGGTGCCCTTTCATTGTACTTGATGTCTATCAGCAGCGTTATTGATTAGCAGAGCATTGCAGCTGTTTAGACTGGCGTGAGCTGTGCATGTCCCTCCATTTCACTCTGCCGTGTTGACTTGAGCTGATATAAATTGAGTGAATGCAATTGATTTTGGGCATCTGCCTGTCAGCAAAGGGGAAGTTAGTGAAAAGAGGAAGAGACAGCGGCACCTCTGTGCAGCGAAGAGGAGGAGAAAGAAATGTGTGAGAGAGCGATAGAGACAGACAGATGGTGTTGCTACACAGGAGCCTACCCTAATGTAGTTTAGTTCAGCCCTTATCACCGCTGGCAGCATTTTGGCACAATTTAAACAGATAGAGGGAATAGTAAACACAACTGAGCTTTAAAATATTTATTATAAATTTCACACATTAGCAGCATTGACTTTGCCAAAAACAAAATAGTGCCGAATAGCATATTTTCTTGAGATTTTATCAGGTTTTTTTTAGCAATGGTAAATTATTATAGCTATGACTGCAGTGCAATATTTAATTTAAATTCTTACCTTTTTAGCCATGCTAGCGATGTGGCTTTTACGGATGGCAATGTCAGTCCACCACTTTGGTCTAGACGGAAGTATTTTTGCAAATGTTGGATGGATATGTACAGACATTTATGCTCCCTACAGGATGAATTCCTTGGTGATCCCCCCCCCGTTTTCCCCTAGCACCATCATCAGGTCATATTTTCCGTTTTATCTAATACTTCAGTTTATGACCAAAAACCAACTTCCATCATGTTTTTTCTCCTAATTAGCTAATCTATACATTCTAACATGCTAAGCAATGCTGCTTGTTTGCCTTTAGCTCAAAACATTGCTGTGCCTGAGTACAGCCTCACAGGCAGGAGTTTTCTGGTCCGCCGCCACTGCAAAAGGTCATTAGTCAGTGCCTTCCTAAGCGCTTACAAATTTCCGTTTAAATAGAGAGGTTTGCTTAGGTTTAGGAAAAGATTGTGGTTTGGTTTAAAATGACTTAGAAGACTTTCAGCATGATGGTTATAGTAATAAACACTTGGTTATGGAACAATCATGGAAAAGAAAGCAATGTTGACTGTTCAACGACCTGCTCAAACAACTAATGTAGTTTTTCTTGTGAAGACAGTCTCCGTGAAGCATACACCTAATACACAGTACAGGCAGAATGAGTTGTAATAGTACAGCATGTAGATGTATCAACTGCTGCTTTTCTGGAGAGTTGATGTGAACTGACAATGGAAAATTGGACAGTGTTGTATTGTAAATAGAAAGAAAACGCAAATATGTCGCCTTTTGACAAATCTGCATTAATGCAGGACCCTGCTTTTTCTTTTTACTTATTGACATTGTTACTTGAAATGTTGCTATTAAAGGGAGCTACAGTAACATTTCTAGGTCTGTATATTGGGAAGAATTTTTTAAATCTAGTTTTAGGATAAATGTTGCATAAAATCTGAATTGTACTTTTTTGGCATACATTTTTTTTTTTTTTTTCACAAAAAAACTTTTTTTATGCAACCAGAAGATCTGCATCTGTATTATCACAGTCCCTGTAACATCCAACATCATAGCCCTCAGTTTACAACAATGCTATGCAGTGGTGAGGTTTAAACACAAAAATCGTTGCAGTGTTTTTGATATATAAAACAAAATATGGCAATTCTAATATTTTAGCTCTGATTTTGCTCTCCACCAACTCCTGAAGAAAACATGTGGCTCTTCAGCTGCTAAATGCTCCACTATGTTCAGCTAGTTTCTCACTGTGCCTATCTGCTGTTAGGTGCAGAGCAGATAGTATATACTGGGTTATTAAAGCTTTTTCTCTGAAAAACAGCTGCCTGATGTAGCTGAAAATGATGCTATGAGAGCAGTGAGAGTGAATCAGAATGGTAAGGTTGTGATCAGACAGCTAAACAATGAGCTGAAACTCACTGGAAAGCTCTATAAAGCAAAAGGGAGCTGCAGATTCAGCTGATAATTCTCTGTAGGTTAATCACTACTAGTGACCGCCTTTACATTGCCCTTTCATACATTAGTATAAAATAACAATTATAGCCAATTTAACAGCTTTCATTCATTTAACACAATAATCTACCACACAGACAAACAACATGAAGCAGACATTAATATAAGTCATCAGGTGAGTCCAATGTAAAAAAAACCCCATTTGTTAAACAGTAAACAAATAGTGTACGGCTGCTAGTACCACTAATTCTGTTTCAACTGACCTCTGAATAGGAGTGCAGTCAACATGTCATTACCTTGTCCCTCTGTCACAGTTAACCTTTCCCGGCTGTGTATTTCCCCTCATTCTGATTTATACACACTCAGGATGTCAATTCAGCCTACGATACAAAATGTCAAAACATATTGAACAAAATTCTGATGAAGCGAGGTCATCTTTTATTACCCGCATTAAAAGAGATCATTTCCTGCAGGAGAAACGAGTGCTGCTGTAACGTCTGTACAGATTGCTCCTGTACGTTTCTCGAGGCGCAGTTTGCTATCAACAGCAGATATTTATAGCTGTCCACCGACTCAATTTCCTTGCCTTCGATTACAGTGGGCGGTAATCCTCTAAAACTTATTGCTATGTCCTTAGTTTTAAAAATGTTCAAGTCAAAGAAGGATTCATCACAGCACGACACAAAGTCATCAGTAACGTGGAGGATCCCTGCTGTCCACAGAATGACTTCCACAAATTTGCAGTTCATCATTTCTTTACAATAAATAGACTTCAAGTCAATAAATATTCACAGTGAAGTGCTGCCATTCTTTTCAATGGCAACACACTTTTCTAATCATTATATTTTATGGGCCTTATTTATAGTAAATTGTTCCATGTACCAATGTTACATTTCAAGGATTTAGGAGAAATATCATCTGATTCAATTTGTAACACAGCATATGAAAACGGTCTAACCGCAACACTAAGTATCAGTTTTTAATTGAATCTGGCCAAAGAATGTTCAACAAAAAGTGACCACAAGGCAATGGAAATAAGATCTTTCATGTGCAAAGGTGACAGACTTTGTATTTTCCTGATAGCGCAAATGCAGCCACAATTAAAAGCAACATTAAAATGTTGAAAAGAGCAAGATGTTATCAGACCTGACTGGGAACAGAGTGGCTGGTTATTACCTTTTACATATTTCTTTATTTATGCTTTATTTATGCTTTATTTATGCTTGAGGGGGCTTAACTGGGACTAAGCAGATTTGTGACCTGGCTATAGCATCCCTTGGCTCAGTCACCCTGGTCAGTGGACCAGAGATCACACAGTAATTCAGAAATGAGTGCTGTGAGACGGAATCAAAGCAGTAGTTGAGGGCTGTAAAACCAAAACAATGAGCTGAAAGATGCTCAAATGCTCAGTAGAGCTGACAGGAACTGCAAAGTTGGTTGATAATTCTCTGTGTTTTTTTTCACTGAGTGACAATTTTCACGTCATTTGAGCCATTGCTAATATGAAAATAAAGATAAGCGTGGCTTGGTGCTGGTGGCTGTGTACATTAACAGGATGACAAATGTGGGGAGACAGTTTTTATTTTTCAACTGGGTTTTGGTGGCTGGTAGCATGCTTATTTCTCCTGCCACTGAAGAGGGTACAAATGTGTGGAAGGTTTCAGCTTTAATACCAAGGTAGTAAAACAATATGTCAGTTTAGGTGCATGGTTAGATTGCATCGACAGCTCACAACAACAACATGTTTGTTTCTTTGCCGCTCATCTGACAGCTCGGCTGGCTCCTCAGCTCCTGCTGTCTCACTGAGGGGAGGAAGGGACAAAAATGATTATTTGTGATGGCACTGAGTAATTGGTTATATTCAGTGTATATTCGAAAGTTTTTTTTCTGATTATGCAATGCACTTTAATAATGTGTGTGACACCCGACACCGTTTGTTTATTAGATTTACATGTCAGGTTTGACAGGAGTTGATTTTGTCAACTCCTGCCACATGTCGGTGCACCTTGACAGAAGAATCTGACTATATCTTGAAGCTAGATCTATAACATCAATAACTAATTATGTAACAGTGGAGACTTTTAACTTTAGACATGAGACTATCCTTCCAAGAAAAACATCAATCATTTCATGCCCAGAAATGACACGTTCAGGTGACTTCTCGTCTCTAGACTGTCGTTTGGACAAAAAGGAACAAAAGGAATTATGTGGGATGGTGTTATAAAGTCACAGGGGGTATGGATGGGTCAGACTTTGATGCAAGAAACCACTGTTGACTGCCCGTTTCCTACAAATGGTCAATGTGGATTTCTTGTAACCAAGCGGTTATTTTATTTCAATTGAATTCATTCCAATTCTATTTCTTCAGCGCCAAATCTTAACAAAAGTTATCTCAGGACACTTTTCAAATAGATTAGGTCTAGGTCTTTAATTTTTTTACTCTTTATTTACAGAGACCCCAACAGTTCCCACCATGAGCAAGCACATTTTAACCATGACAATGACGGCCCCCTTTCAAGAACAAAGTGGATCTTTAAAATATTTTCCCACAACAAATAAAGACACAGGTGACTTGGTTTCCAACTAGTGCATAAAGCATCCCCATATTTCTTTGTTATTTTTACTTTAATTTTGAGATGGCGAATAATGTTTTATGGGAGTTTGATAAACATGAGAATTCTCTCTCAGCCAGGTTCTCCAGATATCACAAGGCCTAATTCATCTGCACAATACAACATAGCTCCTCTTGATTGACAAAGGGCTGTATAGCTGGTCATTATTAAGGATCAGAGTGCAATTATCTGAGGACCACCAGAATTCCTCCTTTTAGAAAAGCCAGAAGATATTAAAATAGTTTGAATCATCCCTATTTGGACCATATATGTTCATCAGATTGAGAGAATGTCAATGGCAGAGGGAGATATAATAAATCTTCCTCCAGGATCTGATGCTTTGTTTCATTTACCTTGAAGGGAACTGATGTACGAATTTGTGTAATTAAACCTCTATTATGGGTAGAGAAGTCAGCTGCAAAGAACGGTCCTTGCTACCTTCTTTTAATTCGATCTGTCTTGTTTTCTGTTAAAAGTGTCTCCTGAAGAAACACTAGACTACGGATGCTTCGGTCTGTTTTTACTGACCTCAATAGTAGTAATTAATGAATCTGCAAGCTGTATAGAGTGCTGTGAATGCTCAAATATCTAATACATTCTGACACAGTAATTAATACAGTAATTTGCAAGGAAAGCACTTAAATCTCTCTATCCTTTTCATCAACTTGTCAACCAAGTATTATATTATATACTTTTTTATTTGAATGTCCACTTGACAGTTGTCTCTCTTCACTGTAAAATTTACTTTTGGTTAATAATGTCTCCTTCAATGTGTGTCATCTTTCAATAACTAAAAACAAAGTAAAAAGAGAATGACGGGTTTTCCTGTGCCTAAAGTTCCATCAAGCTTAATTTAACGGATAATACACTGAGAAAAGCCACAAAAAAACCTTACTTTCAGCTGATTATAGACTAATGAAAACATACCTATCAATGTTATATCCTGCCAATAGATCTTCCTAAATGTTACACAATGGACCTCTAATTTGCACGTCAGTATATATTTTTTTCACACTGAACGCGAATATTAGGCATCAAAAAAGTGGAAAAAAGGTTGGTTTTTCTGAGCTTTTGCACCGCAAATTAACCTGACATCCCGTCACAACTCATGGCAGACCTGTTGTTAATGTTGTCAATGTTTCTCCTCACAATATATTATATGACAAAGGACAGAAAAACTATAAATGTCACAAAATACACACAAGTCTCCTTGTTCAAAACATGGAATAGATAACCTCCAACTTAACAAAAACAAATACTCACATATCACTGGCACTGCTGGTATGTATAGTTTTGATGCAATATATTCGCAGGCGAGTATTCACGTTTTTAATTAATCTCTCCCCCGGTGTGTAGAGGTTTTAAATCTAACCAATCTACAACTAATAATGGTTTCAAATCAGAAAAGGCTTTAAAGTTTGTAACAGTAATGGTTTTGGAATGCACTGACATCCTGTCAATAGGAGAACCAGATCAGAGACTGCTTGAGGGCGACTCTAAATAATGTATTTTCTTGTTTTTAATTTGGAGGACAAATTTCCAACATACATTTGGAGGAGTGTATTTTTCCCGAAGATAGATAGAGACAAAGGAAAAAGATAAAATGCGTATCGGAGGATTACCACATTATTACCTCAGCAGAATGTAAAAATGGTTGCACATCATGCACCATTAGCTATTATTCTCATTTCTTTCGCATCCAAGCTGATCACTTCGAACCAAAATCTCATCTGCTGGGTACAATAGTTTGAGTTCCCTGGTAAGGCTGATGAGTTGGCTGGAAGCACCAGGCTGCAGCAGAATCCATTAGGATAACTGTTCCATTTAACAACATCTCTAAAAGCACCTGAAACAACAACATGATGCTCACACTGCGACGGGCCAGAGATGATACATTTTGTAATACCAGGCGGACAGATGAGATGCTAAATGGTTGGGAATTATTGTAAATGAACTACAAAACCCAAATTTACATGTGTATCAGACTAGCTAGCTGGAGGCAATTAACACGTGGGTGATTCACACAAATGGGTGCCATTCAGGCCTTATCAGTTTAGATGAGAAAACAAGTTCATAATTTCATTTCTGATCACTGCATCTGATAGAGGATGTGTTTACTGAGGGAAGTGAACGCACTTCAAACACACAGCACATCCACTCTCACCTGAGGCATAAAACCGCAATCATTGTCAGGCGCTGCTCTCCGACAAGGACACTGTTTGAGTTCAACCCTGTCACGGACAACATGGAGCCTGTCTGATTGTGATTAGGAAAGTAATCAGAGGTAATTGCAGTTCTGTCAAACGATTCCTGCTGCACATCTCTCTTGGCCACGACTTTCAGGTAGAAAATTAATCTGAAAACCTAAACCATTTATCCTCCTGAGGATGTCACGACATTCTTATTGAGTTGTCTTATCATTAAAAAGAGGCATTGATGACAGAATCATGACAGGAATTCATATTTTCCGTCATTCATCTAATTTAGTTATAATTTAAATGATAGGTTTATTTAAATATAACACATTATGTTTTTTTTGTCAGAGGTCTGACAGCTTGGCAGGTAGGCGTTGACAAGATTGCTTTGTTGTATCAAAAATCAGTGATTACATACATTGTTTTCTGTGGAAGTTGTTTTCCAGTATATAATTGAAAGGTTGATGTGGATGTATATAAACCCATTTGCACACAGTAGAATAAAAGCTTTGAAGAAAAAATTGTATTAGATAAAACATGAACTCATATATGTACAGAAGTTATCAAAAATATATAAATATATAATACTACATGCATGAACCCTCAGAGAATCAAATGTTCCACTAGATGACAGTTTAAGTATGGCAGAGACGGAGATATGTACACCGGCTTGCCCCTCCTCGCCTCTTTCTGTTTCTCTCTCCCTGTATGGGTCCTTGTGTTTTATAAAGTCCTCCAAAAGCAGCCGTGACTCAGTTTTTACACTAGCAGGTGAGCCGCGTGTGGAGGAGGCTCGTTGTTAATGACGTAGCCGAAAAACGATGGAAACAACGTGGTAATGAATGACATCGACACCAGCTCATGTGTTCAGTGCTGTTCACTCTTGCTTTACCTGGTCCGTGCTGATAAAATAAGCACTGTGTCTGCGCCAGAGAGCGTCTGTCTCTGCTGATTTTCTTTGCTGAAGCTACAGTGCAAAACACAATGCTAGAGAAGAGTGGAAAAATATTTTCTGTTCATTATAAAAACTATGACAGGGGAAATTAGCTGTGGTGAAAATATATACGTGCTGCACATAGAGGAGACTTTCAGTCAGCTTACAGTATTATCTTTCACAGCCATTCTTAGTTCACTTAGCGAGCTGAGCAGAACGGAACAGCCGTGTTTCAGTTCGGTGA
Source organism: Dicentrarchus labrax (assembly GCF_905237075.1). NCBI lineage: Eukaryota > Metazoa > Chordata > Actinopteri > Moronidae > Dicentrarchus > Dicentrarchus labrax. Next base: position 8,722,320 of record NW_026136711.1, read on the forward strand.
GTGGGACTGCACAGTCGGAGCTCCATTTAAGCACTGAACCAATATTTTGAACAAATCTTTTTAATAAACTGATTCTGTGTCAGTACACTGACGAGAACTGCCGGTCAGTTCTACAAAGCTTTTAGCTTCCTATTGCTCATTGTTTTGATTTTTAGGCCCAGAACTTTATTGTTGAAAAGAGAGCAAATATTGGACTTGGATTTGTTGGGTGGCCGGAAAAATAGCTGCATATGAATGCTAATGTTGCTCATTATCTGCTGAATGTGTAAGGTGATAATATGTTGTGTTTTTAGCTTTTTGCTCTGCTCCCAAGTTGCCAAAAAACCCATTAGTGCTGCTTTAATTAAATGTAGGAACATCCCATGTAGCAGTAGAAAAGTTAAAGTAAACAGTTATTAGCATTGCAATGTATTAAATATTAAACCTGTATTTTAATGTTGTAAAAGGTCCAAGTAGCTCTGTGGCCTGTTCAGGTTGTACCCTGGGCCTCTCGCCCAGAGTGAGCTGGGACAGGCTCCAGCCCCCTGTAGCCCTGCAAAGGTTAAGCAGGTATAGATAATGGGTGGATGAATGGACATGATCCAAGTGAGTCTGGCTACTATATTCCAGTTGGGGAGATTAAACTGCTGCAGTGCACAGTGTTGCTGTCATGTAAAAACCTGCAATTTAAGGGATTTTCTTGCTTTGTTGAAGGATTACATGCTCCTCTACAGGCTGAGTGATTTCTCTAACCTCTTCCTCTGTTTAAAAATCTTCTAGATACTGTAATTTAAATGCATTTTTATCGAGCTGAAAAAGTGTTGACATTTTGGACACACTGATATTTACGCACTTATTGCATCTGACTGTACAATCATTATCTGGAAAGTAGAAGGGGGCAGTGGTCTAAGTGAGCCTACAGTTTAAATTAGTTCTCAACTGTTTTCAGCACACTGACACATTTTATTTCCAGGAAAAACTGTCAGGGCTTCTTTAGAATTCCATATGTTGTGGCAGATGGAGAGTTCAAGTCTTTGGACCTTTATCTGGACAGATGGATTAATCACTGTCTATTTAGAGGTGTTTTTATTGGTTGCATAGTAGCAATGTCAAGTCCCATAGAAGGCCATGCCAGGAACATTTGTTGCTATACAGGAACATATTAACGTATTTCTTCTATTCTGAAGTTTGTGAACTTGACATTGCATTATAGAGGCATAGTGTTTCCCACAGGATGACAGGTTAGGTGTGTGTGTCTTTTTGTGTCTCTGTGTGTGTCTCAGTTGATTTTCTTCAGCAGCAAGTTTTATAAAGTCACCCAATAAGCAAAAACTCATGTTCGATTTTTTCACCTGCGATTCCATGGAGACCTGACATCTAGCTACAGTAACTGCGACAGGGCTGAACCTTTTCTGATAGAAACAGACTGGTTTGTTTCCAGTTCAGGTATAGTAAAGTAAAAGATTTATAATTCATTCATATTTACCAAGTTCACTATCTTGATTTATGTTAGCATGCTTATTTGCACTAAACACAAAGTAGTGCTGAGGCTAATGGGAATATCATTAGTTTTGGTGGCATTTGGTCAACACTCTCGGACGAATAGAAGTTTTGACCTGATGGCTTTAAAGGGAAAAGTTAAGCTTAAGATCACCAAAGTGATCATAGCTCATCCTGAGTGGAACATGAATGTTTGGACAACTTGATTTTCACTATCATTTCATTTATTTTCATCATTTTCCTGCTCTCTTTGTAGGTTTCCATCTCTAAAAGTCAATGTTTGAGTATCTTTGTCTTCTCCTCAGTCAACATCCTTTTCTGTCTTTTGTGCCTGAAAACGACACCAGTATCATTATTTCAAAGTCTATCACTGTAATTCAAAATGATCGTTCCACTGAGTTCAATTACCTTGTCAAATAAAGCTGTATGATTTAATACTTTTTAATATGTTTTCACATGGTCATAGCAAGGCTGTGAGTTCTCCTGCTAAAAAGATTGACTAACTCAATTTTGATTTGAGCTTGATGCCAAATCTCTGCTGTCTACCCAGTACATGCCCAACACATGCATTTTCATTATTAAGCCAGTCTGATTAATTGGCTAGGAACCCGGCTCACTCAGGCCTGCTGACACTCATTGGATACCTTTAATGCTATTCATACACCCTGTTCCCTATTATTGATGTTGAAAGCATCTGAACAACCACTGACACCCAGAGGGGACTGAAGGTCATTAGGGATTATGTTAAACACCCAAACACATCACGATTGCCTCTCTACGACTGGTGACAGTGGATCTCATGCACATACTTCATTAAGTCTTTTAAGAGGCTTCATTGAAACACTAAATTGACGTCATGAATTGATTCAAGTGAAACCAAATTTCCACAACAGATAATTTTGAGGGTACCATTAAAGATCAAGACAGGGCCACAGGGTTACAGAATTATCATGTTGCATGAAAGAGAAATAAACAAGGGCAGAGAAGCATAGTTTTATTCATTTTATTTTTAGTTAACTTTGTCCACTTTAACAACTTTAAGATTAAGCTTGTAATGTGATTCATTGGTTTGCCTTACAATATGGATATGGTAGTTGTTTTTATTTCATTCAGCAGGGGTTTGTTATTTTAAGTAAGAAATTGTTCCTAAAGGACCAGTGACCAAGATTTAGTGGCATCTATTAGTGAAGTTGCAGATTGCAACTAACTGAACACCGCTCGTGTCTGCATTTGATGACCTGAGAATGAGAACAGGCTGTGAAGTCCCTAGCTACAGCCAACGTTTGGTTTGTCTTTTCTGGGCTACTGTAGAGACATGGAAGTTCAACATGGCAGACTTTTTTACCATTTACTGTGTAATCAATGGTATGGAGACGATAGGACATTGGAGAAGAAAGGGAGGCTGTGACATGCAACAAAAATAGCAACAAAGGGACATGTTGTGGCTCACGTTCTTTGCCTACGCCACCAGGGACCTCCCATAAACGTCTCGAAACCAAAGAGGAGCTCGTTCAATATTAATTCATGAATGGCTTTTCACTTGCTTGAGTGTAGGTGCTAAAACTGATTTCCAACATTTGGAAGGTTCACTCAGTTGGAAGCAAACATAGCAACAACAAAAAAACGCAACAGATGCAAAGGCCCAACAAAGCATCAATTGGCTCCACAATTCAGCAACTTCCTTCTCAACCGATTCATTTCACATTCATTCAGTGAAATGTTTCACTGTGGCCCCTCACAAAATCATTGCACTTTTCACTCAAGGACAGCAGTGTAACAGCAAAAAAAGGAGAAATGTCTGGAGAACAATGGGAAGATAAACAAAGAGTTTTAATTGCTTATTTGCATACAATTACTTATGAAATGTAGAATCACTAGCAGTCTGGAATTGGTATGGATACGTAGGCCTACGTGCTGCAGAAAGATATGAAGATGGAATCAAAGGGAGGAGGTGTGTTTGTTTGTTTGTGTGTGGGCGCACTTGTTTAAAGGCTCCCGGTCGGGCAGTGACGTACCGGCTGGGTAGAGACGGCCTCCTGGCAGCAGCCTGCCAACATGCCTCAGTGGCAAAAAACAGCAGCAATGGAAACAAAAAGCCCCTCGGTGGATGATAAACAGTCTGGCTCGTAAGCACTCTGCAGCTGAACAGTCAGATCAGCCAGATCTAAAGAAAACTCAAAGTTAACATATGTTATATTCATTGTGTGAGTTGTCAAGACACTTCTTGTAGTTCAAAATATATGAATTAGTATTTTTTTTAACCCAAAACGATAGCGATAGGTTTTGAGACAATCTTGGTGTTTTTGTCATACATTGTAGTATTAAAATAGGAATGAGTAGCTTAACACCAGGTTGAAAAGCAGTATTTCACTGCCCTGGTAGAAAGTTTTACCTCTGATAACACCAGACTTGGGGTGTTGGTGATTACATGTACTTAGTTATGTAATCAGGGACAGCTAACTATAATCCATTACAGTTACAGGAAAGAAATGTAATCAGATAACAGTTACATTTCGTAAAAATGGGTATTGAGTATGAGTATAAGCGCACTTACAATTTTAAAATAAACAATGATGTACATACATGCACTTGTGCGTTGCGCACACATTACATCACTTCACGAGTCTCTCAACACCACTCTGGTCTCCAGTGGAGCCATAGCTACTCTAACAGTTGTCAGTTCGTTATCATTAAATTGTTATTCTTTTAGTAAAAGTCAACTTATTGATATTTTTTTTCTTGTCTGTCTTTACACATTTGGTGTTGAGGTAATCCAAAAGTTACAGACATTAATCAGGTTAGGTTACTTTCATATTGTGATACTTGGATTTACTGAATGGTCACGGAATACATTTTTTAACAGGTCATTAGTAACTGTATTGGATTACATTTTTAAAGTAACCCTCTCAACCCTGGATAACACTCATGGGCGTGTTTGGGTTTGCAGTGTCGCACCTGTTACTACACCCATTAGTAATGTCATGGGGGTCTGTTCATCACTTCAGCCATGTGGAAAGTCACAGCACCTTTAATCGGGGTGTTAAGTTTTTGAAGTGGTAGTCTTAGGATTTAAAAAAAGAATAATTGTCATTCCTGTTGGTTGCTGCTAGCCTGAAGACACAACTTTGTCATCATAAGGATCAAAGTATTCATTTGTCATTACACACAAGTTTGCTTAACAAAATGAAAGTTGTACTCTAATGGCCTGTCATTTTGTTCTACACACATAGAACATAACAAATATAATAGACTGTATAATAAATTGATAATTACAATAGGATAACATACAATAAATAAATAAAAATCCATAGTTATTTATATACTTGTACATTGTATATACCCAGGCAATGATTCTGCAGGGCATGTTTTGAATTTGCATCTGAGGGAATGTAAACAGCAGCAACAAGATAGTGATGATAATATGGTTTCATCTTCACATGAAAAGAAACTATCCACTGTGACTGCGTTTGAGCACCAAGCATCATCGATGTAAACTCTCATCTTGCACTCGGAGCAAGGGCCGCCCGTCAAGTGCTTGATCCAGGATGTTTTTGGAGCAGGCCTCTGTACAGATGTGGTCACAACAGTCTCTGATTTCCCGTTGTTTGGCCAGCCTGAATAGCGAGTGAGCCTGTCATCCTGATATGTAAAGTGACGACTTTTTCGTCCAGAAAGTCAGCGGTGGCAGGGTCACCCGGGAGGAGGGAAAATGCAGGTGATTAGAACAAAAATGGTGATAATACCACATACCACCCTAAATCACTGCAAGGGAAATTCCTTTACTGATACAGCCCTAAGCCTCATTTTTAAGTCCCAATTTGTCTAGACTGGACATCAGCCAGGAGTGGTCACTGTGAAACATTTGAACTGCCATGTTTCTGCAGTAGCCCAGAATCGAGGAACCAAACATTGGGGGCTGGATCGGGCCTTTGAATCCTACACACTGGTCCACATCAGCATCATAAACGCTGTTATACCACAGAACATCAACAACATCACCAATACAGAGATGGGGACTCGAGTTTGCGACTCGGACTTGAGCAATTAAGTCACACACACAGAGACTTCAGACCTGACTTGGACTCGTGCTCAAAAGACTTCGGACTCGACTCAGACTCGTGTTTTGGGACTCGTGAACAATCATTATGTTTTCTTTTGTGGCGTATTAATATTGAGGAAACTCTAAAACGTCTGACGAGCTTAATGTGATTCCTTCCTTTTTTTCATAGTAACCATGGTAACCATATTACGCGTTGGGTGCGCGCCTCGCGGCATCATGCACTAGTAGCTCGGATGACGACTATGGCGACCGGCGGCACACCTGCAGCTGCAGCTGTACCATTTGTGGCGTTGACATGACGTAAAAAAAAAAAAAAGGTTGGGTAAAGATAATCATCTACGTTGCCACCATCTACTGGCTAACGTTAACCGTAGAAAAATACAGTTATACTGTCAGCTTACAGGCAGGTTACAGGTTAATTGTTGACCACGTAATGTTAATGTTACAGGTTTACCAGGTTACCATTACACTGAGGTAACTCTTTTGTTAGTAAAAAAAGTCAAGATAGCCTCCAATAACTCCAGTGATATTCCATTTTGAGTTTTACTTTTATGCAAGGAATCATTTTTGTCATACAGGGGGCCTTTTGGAACAAAACTGGTCATGTTTTAATATCACCAGTTTATAGACTTACAGTATATTTCAGATAATATGAGAGCAACAGTTTTGCTTTTTTTTATTTTTAATTGCAAATAACACAGAAGTAACATATACAAGTGTTTAAAGTACTTTTAAGTGTTTTGCTTACAAGTTGTTTGCATTTAGCTAAAGTGTGATGTTTTGCACTAATTGGAATTATGTTAATTACAATGTCTCTGACTGGGTGAGGTGTAACATTTTCTATATTTGTTCTCATTATGGTCCCACTGAGCCTGCACAATAGGGGGCAAGATATACTGTAACTGTATGTTCATGTTGGAAGAATACAGTTTCCTTTAAAAGAAAGCATTCATTGTGTGTTTTCTTCATATTGCATTGCAATAGCCTGTTTAAAGTGATCACATCACAAACAACTAATCAGTACTGATACTGTATGCTAATACATAAAGGAGTGATAATAATACAGTAAAGGCTTTGAATTTCTTAGATATAGCTGTGCAGTATTCTTAGTAGACCGGATAGCAGAAGATGACAGAAGGCTCATTACAACCAGAAGAGACATATGACTTTTATTTTTTAGAGACTTGAGATTTGACTTGGACTTGCAAAAAAAAAAAAAGACTTGTGAACATCTCTGCACCAATACCACATTGCTTTTGTCAGATTTTATTTGAAACTCTCTTTTTTTTGTTACGCTGTCTTCTGCTCCACTGTATCTAATGGTAACTGAGAGAATCCCCTTGAAATCCTCTTTTGGCACTCCCAGACATTTTGGTGGCTTCGCTCCAGAACAGACATACTGAACTGTATTTGTTTAGTTGTCACAAACAACCCAGCGGCACCTAGTACTGTATTTAATTTTTTTTTATGTGAATTGCACAGCTTGCAGGATCAGTATATGTATATAGATACTGATTGATCATAAATATATATGATCAGTGTCTGCTCTTAGTCACTTGATGTGAATGTGTGATCATAGAGACATCACAGCACAGCCATTAACAAGCCTGTTACAGACTGTTTGTGTGTTTAAAAGCTGAAGCGTCTTTATGTCAGCATGCATGTGTCTGTGGGATGATGATTGATGATTAGCACGATGATAAAAGTAGTAATCACCCTGCCAGGGAACTCAAGGCACAGTGGCTGCTGTTTTTAAAAAGTGGTACATTCTTGTGTGTGTGGGTTCGCAAGCAGATGACATTTGTGTGTGTTTCTCATCAACACCCCCTCGCCCAACTGTCTATCCATCAAGATGTTCTATGGCACAAGTGTGGTTATATGTGTGTGTGGCCTTTGGGCCGGTGCGTTTTGCCTGCCACTACAGCAGTGTGCGAGAGGCTTGCGTACATGAGCTACCAAGCATGTGTGACATCTTAAATTAGACGACGTTCCTGGCCGCAAAACCGCTCAACCCTGCCAAACACAACGCAGACAGCACCATTCATGTGTGGCAGACTGTGATGACACACAGACACACACACACACACACACACCACACACACACACACACACACACACACTCACACAGACGTGGTGACTCATACATCTTAATTAGAAGCTAAGCAGCAGCGTGTTAGCATTAGCGAGGAGAGGCGAGCCTGTCACTGCAGGCAAACGAGAAGGGGCACAGATACGTGCACTGGCACACACATTAATGCATGTGAAGCAAATGCATGGCCTAAAGTCCAATTAATTCAATACCTGAGGAACGCTCAGACATCTGTGTGTGTGTATGTGTGGCCAGCACAGCGGTACATGCTGCACTAAACTCTCAGACAGGATAAACTTTTGGAAAAAGCAAAAGAGGAGCATAAAAGAAAAGTGAACAGAGAACTTGGGCACTGTTATTTGTGTGTGTGTGTGTGTGTGTCTGTGTGTCTGTGTGTCTGTGTGTGTGTGTGCGTGTGTGTGTGTGTGTGTGTGTGTGTGTGCTGTAAAACCAGCACTCCTAACACGATCTGAAAACCCTACCAAGACCCTGTTGTTTGGTTTGATGGTGTCACTGGTCAGTGGCATTTGTCAAGGTTCAGGAAATACACATACACATCTAGGTGTGCGCACACACACGCACACACACACACACGCACACACACACACACACAGACACACGCACACACACACACACAGACACACGCACACACAGATGGTGGCATTTGGTGAGAGCCGTGCGGGGGTTTTGAGGAGGGGTGTTCACTGACGTTCCTGTTGCTACGGGGACAAAGTGACCTTAAAAAGCCCGTAGTGAGGGAGGTACGGGGGAGCTTCCGGTGACTGATCAGCTCACCTTAACGTCAAATGTGCACACACATACACACACATCGTTTAGTGAGGTTTTCTAGCCATGAGATACCTCACTTTATCCGGTCCTTCTTCAGTGATCCGTCATACCTCCTTCCAACCCTCCTCAGTCTTCAGATCCCCTCAGTCTTCTTCCCCCACACTCCTCCGTCCCTCCTTCAGTCCTATATCCATCACTCTTTTTCTCTATTCTACAACCTCCATCCATCCGTTCCTCAGCCTCCATCCACAGCTCTCTGCATACTTCCCTCCTGTCCTCCATCCTTCTTCATGTCTCCTTTATCTTTTCCTCTACCCATACACCCCTATCCCTTCCTCTCATGTCCTCTTTCATCTCTCAACCTCCTTACCTTTCCTCCAGCACCTCTTTCCATCCATCCCTTCTCTGCACTCAAGCTCATCCCACTTTCATGCTGCCGCTGGGCTATACTTATCAAGTATGGCAGTCATTTTCATGCTTACACAGATAATACACAACTGTTGCCTGAACCTGACATTGCAAACGTAGTCTGACTCCTCAACTGTCTGTCTGATCTTAAGAGCTGACTGGCAATTTTCTGTAACAGGAAAAATCCAAATCTTCTTTCTCTTTGACAGTTTTTCTGCAATCCCAATATAATAGGCTCTGCTCACAATTTCAAGTATCCAGGCTAGTAACATAATGTTTTCTTCAATAGCTGAAATGCAATATTGAAAGGTTTAGAGTGTTTTCATATTAGGTACGATTGATCCGTGCCATGCCTGAGTACGATTGCCCTCCTCCCCACTCCCCGGGCACGCTTTGTTGATCTGTGCCTGAGTACGACACACAGTGTTCAGACTAATCAAATAAACTGGACTTTAGGGTCAAGTTTACTCTGATCTGGGCCTGGGTCCCTGATGTAAAAGCTTCCTTAGATCTTGAGAAGTCCATGCTTTTAGGTCCTTGGACTTCTCTTTACTTTGGCTAAGACCATAAGCTACTAGCTCACCTCCAGCTGCCCATTAGCGAACTCTAGGGAAACCGATCACAACACTGTCATTCTTGTTTCTTTAAATTGGCTTCCTGCAAGTTTTCGGAATGTATTTGAATTTTTTGTGAATTTTGACTTTGCATTGTCTGTCTCCTAGTCACTAGGGAGACAGGCAATCTGCAGACGCCCTCTTTACAGTTTCTGATGGAGAACACATCCACAGATCTGTTGAGACATCATAAAAATGGACTCCTTATAACTTCAGATCTTGAGTCTTAATCATCAGAGATTTTCTTCAGTATCAACAGTAATCCTGTTTGTACAGAACTAACAGGGCCTGCTAGAAGCCAAAGCAGCAGGAGTTTTCAACCAAAGACACTGTATAGATAATTTGAAGTTTAATATCACAAGTATAAGAAATCAGACATTCTGTGAAGTTCCTCCTCAATAACCTTTCATCAGTTTTCACCAGATTAGCTGTTCAGTGCGGAACAAAGCTGATTTATGTCCCACAGGTGCTATTTTTACCTCATGAGGATCTGATATCGAAGCCTGGAAGTCACGACTTGAAAGTCATGCTGAAGTTTGATACTGTCTCAAAAGTGCACACAAAATCAGCAAATGAGCTTTTTCCTCCTGCACCATGAACAGTTAGTCAGCCTTTATTTAGACTGAGCTTAAATGGAATTGTTTTTTTGAAGGGGGAGTTCATACACAAAACCCCAAAAGTGAAGCCAAACTGTCTTGATCACCCTCTGGTGAAAACATCAGGTTCCTCTGGCTCCTCCTAGTGCTCCTAATGGCATTTGCAAGAATCCACCGGGCCTGAATGAAAACAACCAATCAGAGCTAAGAAAGATATAAAAATGCTTTGGGTTGGTGACTAGAAGATAGAAGATAATGAGACTTGTTGAGTCTCATTCCCATGGTCCCAAAGCGTCTATATTTGATGCCCTGAGACTCAACAATCAACTGTCTTTCTCGCATCGATTTGTTTGTTTTCATTAAGGTTCGGTGGATTCTTGCAAATGCCATTAGGAGCACTAGGAGGTTTGTCACGATACTAAAATTATTGTTTCGATACCGATACCAAGTCAAGAATTGCGATTTCGATACTTTTTCGATACTTTTCCTGAAAAGGGAGAAACACTCTCAAATATCATTGCTGTGCTTTATTTTAAAACCGGGACAAGATTATGCTCATTCATTAGCACACTAATGAATGAACATATGAATAGCAGATATATTAAACATTTGAACAAAATATGAAATATCAAAATATAAAAAATAAATTAGAGCAATGACATTCAAGGTAAAAAAATAATACATTTAGCAGCATTATCTCAGTTATCATAAGAAACATAAGAGAAAACATAACTTTATCTTGATTCTGAACTTTGAAAAAAAGCAAATAAAATTTAGCAGCAATATCTCAGATATTGTAACTTATTCTGTCAGTTGTGCAACCTTTCCTTTCAGAGGAGAAAACTCAGCTATTGAGCCCGTGGCTCCAGACTGCTGTTGCAGAAGAAAATGGAAATATTTTAAATATGATGGTGATAAATTTGTCATAACAGAGGACCTAAATAGTTTACGTGTGATAGTAACAATAACTTGTGACTAACTTAGCATCTCTATATGCAGTGGTTATAGTGATAACTGCTAACATTTACTTAACCATAACATTACCATAATGAATAATAGGAAATAATGAGTTAACCTAATTTTATTTAAGCTGTAATATATGGATTAATATAGGCTAATGTTTCCTGTACTTCAACGTCTGATTTCTTTGATGGTTAACATTATGTTTGAGTCCATAACTTCTTACAAGGCATTTCACAAATACACCTCCTTTGCGTAGGTCTGTGCTCTTTAAATGCTCTAATAACCTAATATAAATAAATCACTGACAGACATGCACATGCTCTGATTATAATCATATAGCCTATAGATCATTTTAGCTGATGTTTGTTTGCTTTATTTTAGCAGCTTGCAAATTATTAACGTTATCTGTGAAAGTTGCGTTTTCAGAGCTGTTGAATTAGCCGTAGGCAGGCTATTGGTTAGCCATGAGGATAATGCCCATAATTAGCCTACTATTTCTCTAGATAGCCTCTTCAAACTACGGTGGTGCAAAATAGTGACTTCTCACAAAATAAACCATAGCCTACTCATTTGACTTATTTAAGGGCATGAACGTGGTTGTGTTATCTTTCACATACTAACCTGTCGGTCTTTAAACTCCCTGTACAACTCGGTGTGCTTGTCGGCCAAGTGTTTCTCCAGTTCGAGGTGTTGGCTCCCTTTGTTTGCATTTGTTTGTAGCACTGACGACAAACAGGTCTCGACTTAGCGGTAGCTTTGCCCTCACTCTCAGCAAGGTAGGCAAAGTACTTCCATATTTCACTCATCGCGTCATCTTTTTCTACCAGTCGTGGACCGGCCGCCACAGTATCACTTGTGCTCGCACATGCAGCCATCTCGTTACAGTGTTTGTCACATGACAGCTGCAGCTTCTTTGCTGCGTGCGTGAGGAGAAAAAACACAGACGTCCATAGGGAGGCACTGGAAGCATGTGTTGCACACACCAACATGAAATACGTGACTTACAAATCTGGAACGCGGTCATTCTTAAAAGTATCGATACTAATACATTTAGGAATCTAACGTTTTTAATTTCCGAGAATCGCGATACTTTTGAAGTATCGGTGCACCGTGCAACACTACTAGGAGGAGCCAGAGGAACCTGATTGTTTCTCAGATTATATGTTTCATGTACTACTGTCAGGATCTAGTGAAAGTTTCAGCAAATATGACTAAATAATATTTTTATAAAAAAATACTTACTAAAGGGGCTTCAGGTCATGAGTGACGGTTGAGCCCTGCTCATGACTTACTCAGCTGGGCGTACAGGGTGGCTTAGATACTGCAGCGCCAACAATGATCACTGCTGCGCAGACTCTTGCTCTGAATGGTGAAAAATATCAGCAGCTATATCGGGGATATTTGGGCTTCAATTTTGTACAGTGGGAGGAAGTGGAGACGCAATGTCCATCTTTTATATATTGATAGTCTAGACGATCGCTGACAACTACCTGTATAAATCACACATCTACTTTACTTTTCTCACTGCATTGCATTACACCTCTATAGTTAGATTGTTGAAATGTTAATCCCATTATGAGCCACCGAGCTGCATGACATACTCAGGCGGGGGTCTCCTGCTTGATCACAAACTTATATCTGAAAGCCTTTTAGCAAGTTTATACAAGGTTATCTTCGAGTCTTCCATCTCCATCCATCTCCCCTCTCTATCACTTCCATCCCTCCTGCTTTAACCCCCTCTTTATCAACCATCCCTCCATCATTCCTCTATCCCTCCTCCATCTTTGCCCTTCACTCTGCTCTCCACCCTCAAATTCCAACTCTTCCTCCTTATCTCTACTCTCTTATTTCTTCGTCTGGTGTTTATTGCTTTTCCCATGCCTCACCATTACCTCATTTATTTAGCTTTATCATCTGTTACTTTTCTATCTCGCCTCCGACCCTTTTCCGTCCTTCCCTCCCCATTCTGTCCTTCATCCACCCCTTCCTTGTCCGATTCTTTATCCATCTTATATCTCATTTTCTCCTCCGCTCTTTAACATTTTCTTCTTTCCACCCTTTGCTTCTGCATCCCCATCCCTCCTCCATCCTACCATCTCTGCCCCCACCCCCCCTCACCCGCACCCCCAGTGATGAGCTGAGATGCAGCTCCACTCATCAGATTGCCTGTCTCTCCTCCCTGCTTTCTTTAACACTTGTAGAAATGACCTGACACATCCAATCCCAGGTTATTACACAGATGTGCCAACTCTCTCTCTCGCTCTCTTACACACACACACACACACACACACACACACACACACACACACACACTTCTACATTTAGACCAAGGAAAAACACATTCCCATCGGCTGCTACACACACACACACACACAAACACACCCTATTACAGGAGCCCAAATGAAAATGAATTATGCATTCTGTCATGCCACTCGTAACAAGTATATGATACATCCCCTGTTTCCACACAATTGGGCGCACAGATATCTATGCAAAATGGGAAAAGTGGTTGCGCATGGAGACACACACACTCATGCACACACACTAAAACGCATGAAAAGTGGCGAAAAACAAAGGCATGAATGTATTATTGATGCTAATCTCAAACAAGCACAAGCTCATCATTCACAAACGTGTTGCATCATTTTGGGCAGATGAAACTCCTCACAACTGAATGTTTGATGATGCCGTTACTGGGTTCTCTCAGATTGAACACACACACAACCACACAAGGCCGTCATTGTTTTCAGCGCTCATGTTTACAGCAATTTTGAATGATGTGCCACCCACAACCAACTCCTCCTCCTCCTCCTCCTCCTCCTCCTCTTCATCCTCCCTCCGAGTCCATACCAAGGTCGTTGGCCTCCCTCCTGGCTTTAGCATTCCCCTCGTATCCCCCATAATCCTCACTGTTTAAGCCTGAGGTACAAATACATTCTATTCAACCCGCACCAAGGGGTCCGCTAATACCCAGCAGAGTGTGTGTTTGTGTATACATGTGCGCGCCTATGTGCCGCTGAGTAATGTGTGCTTATATACACCTCTGTATGTGTGTGTGAGCGCACACTGGCGTCTGTGCAGGGCTTTGTGTTTAACACCCATCGGTGCTTAGTATTCTCTCTGCCACGCGTCCTTGCATCCCCATGCTTATTCTTTTGCGCTCTGTTCTCCTCTTTCAGATGAGAATACCAGTGGCTGATGGAGAGAGGAGAAAGAGAGAGGGTGAGAAAAGAAAGGGGGGAGACAGAGGGGAGCAAGCAACAAAATGCAGGTGGATAAAGTTTATACAGCATGACTGATGTAACCTTGGCGCTGTAGTGTGCATTCTTTAATAGACAATTAAAGTGGATGCAGCTGTTTGAGTGCTGAATAGGACATTATGTTGTCCAATGGATGTGGACACACTGTATTATTCCTGCATATCTTGACATAAATACAAGACAAAGGGAGTGTAGTTGAAGGTAAACCCACCCACTCTCACTTTATCCACCCTGAGTTTAACGCCTTTGAATATTCATGTAAAACCAATGTGAAGTCTGATTCATATCACAGTAAACTGATACAAGTTACACAATACACAGTTCTGTCACATGCTTGTGCTTTTAGCCTACAGTATGCTTAGTAATCACAGGTGATTAGCGTTATCCCAACAGTGAGAAAACGGCAGCTTGTAACAGCACGAACAGCAGTTTACTCCCAACTAAATCTAATTTGGCGTGTTCTCAGGCTGCTGCCGAAATGTGTCCCCGCCAGATGGTGAGGCTTGCAAGTCACGGTGGGAACAGACATGCCTTACAACGTCCTCAAAGCAAAAGTACAGACAAGAGTGTCACCAAAACCAGTAGGAGTAAATCAAAAATATGCAGCAGCCCACAATCAATCAGATGGCAGTGCTGAGTGTTGCAGGTGAAGGTGTACTGGTGGGCGGTGAGCAAGGCTGTGTGACAAATTTGTCTGAACATTATTCAATAAGCTGAGATCTATTGGAAGTGTTTGTACAGACCACATCAATGTGAAACATCTTCATTTAGCTGATATAAAGATAGGAGATAGGACAGAGGAGAAAAGAGGAGGCGTGTTCCGGCGCAAACGTTCCCTGGTGCTATTTTGCTGTTTCAGAAAACAATTCCGCCACAGACCAGGAAAAACCTAGTCTAAAGTCAGTGGCGCTTATTCAGATGCTATTTTAAGGGCGCAGACTTGAGGGGATGCGCCTGAGAGGCAGCACCAACATCGCCACCCGGTCAAGACGGGCATTAATACTTTGCCTCATCCCGGACAGCTCCTGCTCCAGCATGTCAAACCCGGTTTGCTGCAGGAACGGGTGGTCCTCCGGCGTGTAGTGGGTCTGGATCCTCTGCACCTTGGTGTTTGCGCCGCTCCCGCCTCAGCTGGCCCTTGCGCACTGCTCCCGAGGCCAGGGTCTTCTTCCTGCAAAGCTGCGTTACATTGTTTTGATTTATTGTATGGCTGTGTTACATTTATTTCATGTCAATAATGTCACTTCTCGGTATTTTACGGCCCTGGCGAGAACGTCGGTCTCCTCGGCTGTGAACCGCTCCTGGCGTGCGCCTAGCAACAGCGCCTGAGATCCGCCAACAAAGCTACTTCCGTTTTGCGTTTGATACTTGCGTTTCAGATCGGCAAGATAGGACCCATAGTGGATATATGAATATAACATAAGTATGTTTTTATCTTCTTCCATGGAGTCTGCCATGTTGAACCACCATGTTTCTACAGTAGCCCAGAGTGGACAAACCAAACACGCTGTAGAAAGCACCCATGCGTTTGATGATGATGTTCATTTAGTAAATGATGGTCCCATTTAGAGTAAAATAGACCATAAAGCAGGGTATTCTTTTGGGCGGGGCTACCTTTTGATTGACAGGTCATTCTCAGTGAGTCCGTCCAGCTCAACGCACCAAACTCAGATAAAACTGTCAAACTAGGCAGTGCTGATCAGATATGGATCCAGATTATGTTACTGTGTTGACTATTTTTCACCTCAAATCATTTCAGAAACATATTTCAGTGCACTGTTTAACTGTAATACGAGACCAGGTGTGTGACCAGGCGAGCCGCCATTGTTTCCTGCTACAGACGAGTAGAAACTGTGCAGCCAATGAGAGCAGCTCAACTCACAGTACGGACTTTCAGTGTGAAGCAGCAACCAATGTTTATTTTGCATAAGAACCACAGTTGTATCATACTGTATTTGATGCATGAGTTTCTGAGACCTCTAGGTCATCTGCATGATCAATACTTTCCTGAAAAACCCTGATCCGCACATCTTCAAATCCCACCTAGAGCACTTCAGATGCTGAGCGTTTTGCCTGCCTGATGTTGTTTACCTGTGTATTTTGTTCTTAAAAAGGGTACAAAGCGGTGTGTTGTGTCTCCACAAATCTCCTCTGACTGGTTGACTTCTGGCCTGGTGCCTCAATGTTGTAACGTAAAATTTGATCCGGTGTCTACACAGGGTATTTCATTTTGAAAATTGACCGTATTCTCTATTCTGTTTCTGTGTCTGACTTCCTGCCGGTGCGATCTGCTCTGTGCTGCTTGATGCGAGTGGGTCGTATCTTCCGTCAAAAATAGACCAGCCGCGTATTCTGTGGAGAGACGATTCTGGGACACGGAGTCACGAGCATTGTCTAGAACGGGCGCGATCAGCTCCAGCGGGCGCTGTGCAGCCGGAAGGCGTTACGGCCATTCCTGGTGGAATTTGGGTTCTGAAAGTAGAGTGAAACTAAACTCTTAACCAGAGATTTAGGTAAAAGTTACAAAAGTTCTGAGAGCTGAACACAGGGCCCTTGGAAAAACCCTATCAAGGTCATGGTTGTGATGGGCAGATGGTGGGCTGTGCCTGAAAGACAGAATGACAGGTTCGTAATGATATTTAAGGAACAGCATCCAAGGGCAGAGTGTCTGAAGGAACACAGGCGGAAAAATAATTGCATTGTGAATGTAAGGAAGGGCGTGGGAAAGATGAAGATCAGAAGATCTTCCTTATTGAACTTTCACTAAAGCTTCATTATGAAGTTCAAAGTTCAAACGATGCAATTTTTTGTGTGAACTCACCACATTGCATTTCATTAGTACAGATTATAGCATAGGAGAAATGGACAAGTGCCCAGGTCCCTGCAATCAAGGGGGAAATGCCCTTAAGGATCATTTAAGTGGGTAAATAATAAGTAAAAAGGACTTTTTTCACAAGAATGGGCCAACATGTAAAGAATCTAATACAATTATATGCTTGTGGGGTGTTTTGTAATTACATCGCTTGCTGTGCAGAAATGAAGTAATGCTAATGTCAAGTGTCAGCTCAGCTGCAATTTCCATATAGACAAACATGCTTCTTGCGTGTCTGCAAACTGTGAACTTAAAGAAGAAAAAGCTAAAGATGCGAGCTAGAGACAGAATCAGACAGTGTTGTGACTGACGGAAGGAACACACTGCCCTCTGCTATCTCTGTTGTTAACCGGACAAATCAACCAACCACTTGGATCATGGATTACAAGACTCTATCTGATTGTCGGCAGCTGATTAAGGAGAATTTTACCTTTTTTCTCAAATGTCAAAACAGATTACAATCAAAGGAATCAGACATGAACATGCTGTCACTTGTGAACGTGAACTCATGCAGCGGTTGAAGTGTGATGACTTGATCAATAACTTCTCCTCCCTGAAGGTGAGAAGAACCGGCTGGTCTAGGTAGACCACTGTTTTGTGCTGTGTGGTTGTAGCTGTGGCTCTGCACTACATTTGATCCTCAGTCATGCATTCTTTTATAATTAGCAAGTGCCCTGAGATAACTTCTGTTATGAATTGGCGCTATACAAATAAAATTGAATTGAATTGAATTGAATATTTTCATTTACATTGTTCACATATGGTTTCTGTTTGAACCCTTAAAGAAAAAAGATGTATGTACAAGTTGTGCAAAGAGCAAAACAGAACTCAGATGCTCAGATGTGGTTGATATATATACCAAAATAATCAACATAAATGTAATATAACACAGTATGTGTTACAGTATTAGTCCTGTGTGAGCTGTGAGTGGGTGCATGCTGTATGTGTGTATATGCGTGTGTATGTGAGGGCCCTTACTAAATTTATGTCTAGGGCTCATGGCAAGTGTGAATCTATCGTTACGTCATTCATTGGTTTGTGGAGCACCATTTTTAAGCCTCAAGTTTGGCATTACGGTCGTCGCCATGACAGATTGTCAGAGCCAGCGGAGGTGACGTACTGCGAGTTGAGCTGCTCTCATTGGCTGCACAGTTTCTACTCATCTGTAGCAGGAAACAATGGCGGCTCGCCTGGTCACACACGATCTCGTATTACAGTTAAACAGTACACTGAAATATGTTTCTGAAATAATTTGAGGTGAGAAATTGTCAACACAGTAACAGAATCTGGATCCATATCTGATCAGCACTGCCTGGTTTGACAGACTCACTGAGAATGACCTGTCAATCACAAGGTAGCCACATACCCTGCTTTATTGTCTATTTTACTCTAAATGGGACCATCATTTACTAAATGGACATCATGCTGTATGGAAGAAGTCTGAAACTAGAGATTGAGACCATAAACTCATTAGGAAACTAATAATTAATAACTTTTTAACCCAGAAAAAAGGATAAATACACATTATATGCAAAATAAAGAGATAAAAAAAAATCATTCAGTATTAATCTAGTATACATTTAAGTAATACAAAAACAAAATCCAAATGAACTATTTCACTGTCTCTTAGTTGAAAAAATATGAAATTATTGGGGACCACTGTGTCCTGATTATGTCAGTTTTTAATTGTAACCTTGGAGTTATGTTTCTCATGTAGCAAAGACCCTTAACCTTCTCCCTCCGCGTGGGGGGATGCGGCCTCAGCCAGGAGTGATTATCTTCTTAGCAATTAGAATCTCAATAGTAGTATCTGACGGAGGTAGCAAAGAACACACATTCTTTACTAAGTAGAAGTGCTGTGTAAAAAAAGACTCTTCTTTAACTTCTTTACCCAAGTGACAGTGAAAAACTACAGGCACTGAAAGGGACTCAAAGTATAAAAGTACAATCTATTGTCTTGGTTTCTCTGAAGGACAGTTCTGTCAGCTGTTTCAGTGCAAAGCTACCTGAAACTGCAAATGTAGGGTTGAGTCTCGCTCTCTTGATTGTTTAATGTCGTTCAATCTTTTATGTGTTTTTGCCATGTTACGAGTCATAATAGTCCTGTTCGGAGCCACAGTAAATCAGCTGGCCTCTGTTGGCCCCCTCTGGTTCTGTCGCAAATTCGGGTACCGCTCATTAGAGAAGTATTATCTTCTGGCTCCCACCACTCCTATGCAAGTAACTCCCCCTGTCCTTCAAGCTCCCAGTCCAGGTACAGTCATTAGGACAGCTAACTAACTGACTGACTAACTAACTAACTAACAACTAGTGGCAGCAGCTAGTACAGTTAGGATATGCAACACTGCCCCAGTAAGTGAGTCCCAGTGTTACAAGACAAAAGGTCCGTGTTGCAACGATCGTCTAATTCTTTCGTCCCAGTGATAAGGCGCAGCTCCCGAATTTATTTTGACGTTGTTTTTGTTTTTCTACGACTATCTGACATGTGCATCGACTAAGACTCTTCTCAGCGACTAACGATTAAGTCGACTAATAGGAGGCAACCCCAGACACACTCCTACTTCACTGTAAAGTCCATTCTCAGTGGATGTGCACTGGTGGCTTTGAGTTTCTACATCACGCTGTACAAGCTGCATACTGGATGAGGGTACGAATCATGCTCATAGGCCCCGCCCCTTAAAATCAGATTTTCAGTGAGCACAGAGAAACTTTCCACTTTCAGCCGATGAATGTGAAAACATCCTTCCAGTGTCTAACCCTGCACAGACAGCATTCAAACAGCACACTGTAGGGACAGATCTGAAGGGTTTGTAGAGAGGACAGCAAAGTTACAAAATGAAGGAAGTTTCAATAGTGGGAAGATCTTATTATGCTTTGAGTGTAAATTGCTGTTCGTTACCCAGCAGAAGTTTCTGAAAAAAGGGATTTTCTTTTTAGAACTACTGAATCTAAAAGTGACAGAAGAAAATCCAAAACCAACTTTATGATCCCTAAGTCAAGGCAGAGTGGTAGGTCTTGAGTAAACTGACTGTGTGGATGTCTCCAAGTGCAAGACAACATGCACCGTTTCATTTTAAGAATAAAACATTCAATGCCACTTTTTCTAAAACTTTTTCTGACACGCAGGATTGATGAGTCACTGTAATCTAATGTCTCCTGCCTGATGTGTGTGTGTGGTTATTCTCTGGCAGGCTGGTGTCATTTGCATGTAGTTTAATGGAGGAAAACACATTGGACGTTCATATGGAATTACCTGCACTCTGACGCAGATTCAGCAACATATCACCGTCGTCCTTCTGCACCTGGAGGTCTGTAGGGATTTAATGAATGGACGCGTTTCATCCAGTATTAATCAGCTGTGAACTTCAGATACTGTCAGAATTCCTCATTTTTATTTATAGATAAATGCAGTCTGTTTTTAAGGACAATAAATTATACAGTTTTAATGCTGATATTAACACATCCACTGGAGTGTTTAATTAAATGTGTTGATTTACATTATGAGCATCATTCTATTAATTGCTGTATTTAGTTTGCTCTTGTTGATAAAATCAGCGAAGCAAAGTGACACAATTTCCACAGAACTACCAACAACTCTCTTTGCGCTAAGAAGAGGCAATTAATTCATACAATTTGCAACGCAAAAAATGATTTGTCTCTCTCTGTGGTCTATTAATGAACTTCCATAATTTGCGTTTATATATGTATGATTGTGTATAGATTTAATACTATACCACTGTACAGTATTTCACAAAAACTGCAAAGATTAGAGAGTCCAAAAAGTTACCATCATTTTGTGTACCAGAGCTTAACTACTTATCTGGCTGCTGTTAAGGAAGCAGTATAAGTAAGTGAGTATAAGCTATGTATGTATGCAATAATCATCTGGTAACTATGGCAACACATAGTGTGAAAATTTCCCTCTTCAACCAGAAGGTAAAAATGACATGCAGCAAAAGGCCACAGCTTGAAATCGAACCTGGGCTGCTACTGTAAGGACAAGCGGCGCATGCTCTACCAGGTTGTCATGTCGCACAGTTGTCATGAACAGGGAATTTAGCTATAAAGACCAAAACCATTTTTTGTACCAGGCTGTAAACATGGTTATTTCTGCTGTAGAGTTGGGCATTTCAATATGCAGCCTTACAGAGATTGACTCGCTGCTGGAACCAACTGTGGCCAGCATTTTTTGGGGGGCTTTGATTGCCTTTATTATAGTGACAGCTGAAGATAGACAGGAAAGGGGACGGAGAGGGGATGACACGCAGCAAAGGGTTGTAGGTCGGATTCGAACCCTGGGCCGCTGCAGCAAGGACTCAGCCTCGGTATATGGGTCGCCAGCTCTACCTACTGAGCTAACCGGGCACCTGGAACTGCAGTATTTAGTACTGCCAGCCACAGAGGTTGCCCACCAAGCCAACAAATTTGAGCGGCAGCAGGAGTCACTATGGTTGCCCTGCAAACCTCATGCTACACAAGCTTTGAAAACACCCTGGTTCCTCTTGCTGCGACTCCCCTCCAGCCCTTTGCAGCCCCAGGGCAGAGCGCCCTGGGCTTCAGTGGCAGCTGCAACGCCGTCTAACAGAGAGATGATACACTACTACACCACACACTGTCATACACACAGTCCACTGTCTCCAGTCAAAAGATATTCCCCACTGTCAAAGGTGGGTAGAGTACTGAAAATCTATACTCAAATAAAAAGTATAATTTCTCTCATAGAAGATAAGTCAAGTTAAAGTGAAAATCACCATCCGACCTGGTTAATAAATTATGCAAAGTTCACTATCATGTCTCTTTACCACTCATTGATATGAGCACCATGGCATCACACATAATGAATCTGAAGCTCCGTGTGGAGCAGGGACGTGTTCACACTTGTTTTGTACTAAATGTTGCAAAGACAACGGAGGTACTGGACATTTATCACAAGCTGTAGGATTTTCCGCCATTGCATCAGCCTTTCAACATTTGAAGTAAAGTGCATGCACGGAACAGCTCTCCAAAGAATGACCTGTGATTGGCCAAAGTCTCCCATCACAGGCTAGATTTTATAACGTCTGGAAACAGAGCCAAGAGGAGGTGTAGAAGTCAGATTTTCTCTTCGACCACTTGAATTAAAATATTCTGAAAGGTTGTTTTGGCATTCGTGTTCTCTTTGTGAATAAATAAAAGTTAAAGAAATGGGAATGATGCCCATGCCATGAGCCAGCTCTGTACTAGGCATAGAAATGACATGTAGCAAAAATCCCATCCCATATTGGAGTACAGAAAGACCACACAATGAGTTTGAAACACTCTGAATGCTTCAGGGGGCCAGGAGCAGAAGTGGGGCCCTAAATCATACCTGGGATTAAAGACATTTTCAGTTTTAGGTCCCACAGTGAGCTGCGTTAACAGGGTCCAGAATGCCTAGCAGCCCTTCTGGGATTAGTTGACCAATGTACCAAACTCCCAAAAAGTTAAAAAGCATTTATTGCATTAGTGAATACTGTTCTATGGTTACAGTGGTGGTTTACAATCATCCCCAACTGCAGTATTTACCACCATATCAGATCTGAATGTTGGTGCAGTGTGTGTGTCGAGGTGGTTACAGCCTTTATGAAGCATGTTATGAGCCACGTAAGTGGTTGGACGGATGGCTCGGAGCTGATTGATGCTGGCTGGAGCGGCTCTAATGCTGTCTGGCTTGTAGCATACAGAATGTGACATTGGTTTGGTCTGAGGAATATTGATCTGGAATGGTTCTTGCCGAGCGTAGATATGGAGGGCTGTATTGATGTTCACCATGGTTCTCATTTCAAGCTCATCTCACCCCGCCTCGTGTGTGTGTGTGTGTGTGTGTGTGTGTGTGTGTGTGTGTGTGTGAGTGGGGCGGTAGCAGTGCCTGAGGCTACTCAAGTGTAAAATCGTGTGACGGTTCCTCCATTGCGCTTCATTTAGCCACACATCACCCATCTCTCATTCCTGACAAGTTGCTTAACTGCTCCAAAATGCGAGAGCCTCAGGGTGGGGTGGCGATGTAGCCCTGTCAGTGTACAATGAGGTGTGTGTGTGTGTCTGTGGGTGCTAAAGTGGGAGTCTAATAAAGTCAGCAGCTGCCATGGAAACCAGGGCAGAGGCTAACTCATCCTCTGTGTCTAGGGACCCATCAGGGCCTCGACCATGGTGCAAACGCATGCGTGCGCACACTTACACACAGAATCGTGTACCAAAGGCATGGCAAATGACTCTTAGAGGGAGGCCTCTCATACACACTCGCACACAAACAGCAGACGAAGGGCCGTGAAATTATCTGTGGCACCGCAAGAAATAGGGAAGCAAGCTGCCTGTTCAATAGCTGCTGTTTCCTCACACACACACACACACACACACACTGACACACACACTGTGCTGGTACTCCAACAGCATGACATGGGAGTCAGAATGGCTTAAGATGCTCAATATCCAACTGTAATCCTCCCCCCTTCCTTATCAAGTGTGTGTATGCACGTGTGTGTGTGTGTGTGTGTGTGTGTGTGTGTGTAAAATAGGTTGATAAGAGTGACAGCATGCTCGGGTTGACACCATGACAGCAGCATTCTCCATGTGACAGGTTTATTGCATTTCTAATCTCTGTTTGCATAAACCCTCAACATCCACACATACACACACACACACATATATATATACACATACATACATACATACATACGTGTGTGTGTGTGTATATATACACACACAAACACCTCTCATCTTCCCTTCCCTCCCTGTCGCTCAGACAATGAAAAGGGCAGAGGAAGCCAATCAAAATGATCTCTAATAAGAATATTACCCACCATGCTGTGGGGTGGGGGCGGCTGGGTTATACCGCTTGCCAGGCTTCATCTGACATTTATAAAATTAATTGTGGGCCGCACGCAGAGGAAATAGCGTGCATCTACGCATTATGTGGTGCAGGTTCTCCCCCGGTCTCGCACTTGACAAATCTCATACCCGCGCTCTGCACTGACACGCCAGCAGAAAATTAGACAATTGCAATTGAAACTGTGATTGAACGGGAGATTTTGGCGAAGGCGACGCTGATCGCCACTCTGGGTGTCGCTAAGGTGTCACAAGATGAGGAGCGATGACAGCGGTTAAGGTGGGCGACTAACTCGGTTCCTGGGCTGGATTGCAGATTTAGTTAGGTCAGACGAGATGAGACTTAAATGACCCCAGTGGGGTTATGGACTGCGGTGGCGGCAGAGAATGTGGAGAAGATAAGAATAAGACAAACGGTGAGGAGAGAAGATGATGAAAAATGCAGCTCAAAGATTACAGCCGATTAGTGCTAAATGGAACATGTTGGTATTTGTTCTCTCATCTCAAGTTTTAACACAATGAACACATTAAAAAAAAATGTTAGGGGCCTTTAACTCCTTCCATTATCGTCTGTAGCCAGAAAGCTTTAGTCGTGTTTGCACTGGAAGAAGTAAAGCCTATTCGTATAGCTCTTACTAACTGGGAGAATCTCAGGGGGCTTTGTAACGCCTACATGATGAAACAGTAAATGAAAATGGCACCCCGCAGCCCTAAACCAACAATGAGAACAAGGGAAACCACCCACCAAAGACTTATTAAGAAAAGAAGAAACTTTAGGGCAGGATTTCACAGTCTATCAGAACAGTACAAAGTGTAAAAGTGCAGAGAGTGGGCAAACAAAGATTAGTGGAGAAATGAAACAATCACAGAGTAAAATATTGGCTCCATCTCAGTCATCACCATGGACAACAACTATCCCAAAATGTACCTATTATTTTTACCCCTTTATAGGAAACCAAGGCAACATAAGATGAACTATGGCTTCAAGAAAAAAAAAACTTCACTCAAAAAGTAGATGGTAATTTTTCCATTGGCAGTGTATTTTTTCAGGGAAATATTGACTAATACCACTAACACAGGAAAAACATAACTTTAAGTCTTACAAGTTCTTCTTTTTACTAATGAGTAAAACTTTTAGTTAAATGTCCAGTGTGTAACATTTAGGAGGATCTATTGGCAAAAATGGAATATAATATTCACCTGAAAATAGGAATCATTGTGTTTTTGTTACCTTAGAATGAACTGTCTTTATCAACAAGCGCTGCAGGACGCGTTCAATGGATGCTGCCATGTTGAGCCACCATGTTTTTACAGTAGCCCAGAATGGACAAAACACTGGCTCTAGAGAGGGCCATTTGCGTTTTTCACATGTTTTGCAGCCACAGTATTTTCTCCGTCGCACTTGGAAAGGGACTGTGACATGAATGAGTTGCAATCTACAAATACACTGCTATAGATGCCACTAAATCCTACACACTGGACCGAGCGAGCACACCATTATCTGTATCTGTTTGTGTTCCACCAACTAAATTATCTGTATTTATATCCAAACTCAGAATGGGCTTAAACCGAAAGTGTGTGAAAGACAAGGAGTTTCAGATTAAAGCTGAAATTGATATGGGTTGATCAGAAGTTGCTATATATATTAGAAAACTATTTACAGAACTGCCTCAGAATTTATCTTCAGAGCAATGTTTTTGATCACAAGAGTGAGCGGACATTTATAGAACTAGTTTTTAGTTTTTTTTAAAGTTAGGTAATGACACATTTAACTCTGATGACACTAATACTCCTAATATGTACATTATGTGCACCGGATACTTGATTCATCGAGTACTCTCTCAACCCAACTAATGAACAAATCTTATGAATGTGCACCCACTCATGAACAGGTGGCATTCATTAGTTTGAATCCAAATCTGACATGGAGCACTCGTGTGAGCAAGCCTCATAGAAAAAAGTGAGAAGAGAGAAGTTTAAGATAAGAATATCAATGTTGGCCCAATGTCTCAGTGGGCTTTAAAGTTCCACAAACTGTAGCAGTTCACCTGGCAAGAGCTCTCTAATAAGACAAGTAGCATCTCCCCTTGATGGAAACCTCAGGAGATCCCCCTCCTCAGATGGCCGAAGGTACACTAGGATCCATACAGTGTGTGAAACAGTTCTCCCACTGTAAAACATCTGTAGTAAATCCAACCTAAGGAATCAAACAATGCAAGTTAAAGGAATGGCTTGGGTTAAATATGTCCAATTAAATTAATCCATGAGTACATTACATCCCTCCACGTCAGGTGGGTTAGGGGTAGAAATGGGGATGTGCAATAGGAGGCAGGGTAGATTGTAAAAAGGAGGCCCAGCTCCTCTAAACAGAGAGAATCCGAGAGGACCCAGCCATCTGAGCACGATGAGCCATTAGGGCACATGAACAGCAACAGACAGTTGACTTTTAGGGCCCTGACACATGTGGCAGGAGAGGTGAGCTTTTTGCACTCATTGCTGTGCTGGGTGTATCCTGCACTCTCCCGAGATCACTTGGCAAACATACAGCGTGGACAGCACTGTGATGTTGTTTTTCTTAGGTTGTAAGTTGATGACCTTTGAGTTTCTGTACTGTAACTCACTACACAACTTTTCTATTCATTCTAGGCACACCCGCTGCTCCCACAAACATGAATTATATCACTTCTTATATGCCAGGGTGATTTTTATTCTTAGGGAAGTGAGCTGACACTAGAACCACAGCCATTGTTGTTGGTTGAAAGTCCAATTTTTTGCGCTTGCACCTGTTTGGTAATTTTTGTGGTTCCAAACAATCGTGCTTGCACGGAGTCGCTTGGAGTGGCGCAGCTGTGGTTGTATTTATGCCCATCATTTGGTGCAGTGCAATTTTATTTTAGGAAATTGCACCTCTTGTCACAAACACAAGTGCAAAGAGCTTTTTTGGTGTTTTCAGTTTGCTGTGGCACTCCCAAAGACCTCACATAAATCCTTTCGTGTATGTTAGGTAAGTTTGGCCACTTTTAATTTGATACACACTGAACACATTTAATGGCACATTTTATTCCAATTATAATAATAAAGTCTGTTTTATAATAAAACTAAGTCCTGAGTTCTGATGATTTGTGACTCAGCCCTGACTTGAATGTTAATCTTTTGGACTGGACTTTGTGGACTTAAAGGTCCAGTGTGTGTGAGATTTAATGGCATCCAGCAGTGTAGTTGCAGATTGAAACTCCCTTCACCCACCCCCCATTTCTAGGCCCGAAGGAGAACCTACATTATCCACAAACACGCAAAAAACACAACCGGTGCTATCTACAGCCAGTGTTTGGTTTGCCAGTTCTTGGCAAATATAGAAACATGGCGGATTCTAGGGAAAATGACCCACGGCATCTGTAAAATATCGGCTCATTCTCAGCTAACAAAAACATAACGATTCTTATTTCCTAGTGATTATACACTAATGAAAACATATACATATTATAATAGAACTTAATGTTACACACTGCACCTTTAAACTGAATTTGAACATCATCTGGTTAGTCAGTAATATAGGACTACACCGGAACTTCAAAAACAATTATCACGTACATATTATAACCTGGAATTGTATAATATATGGTGCTAGTTGAGTGATATATGTTGATGGCTCCACAATGACTTGTTTGCTTCACTCTGTGGATTAGCAATTGTAAAAGCAACTGTTCAGGCTTCAGTGATTCAGACTCAAGAACTTAAGAACTGAAACTTGACCTTAATGGCTCATCACTGAGGACTTAGAGACTTGAAATGCTTTAAAATGAACTCATCTTCATTTCCTTTATTGCATGTGTTTAGATTCGATGACTGGCTTCAGTGATCCCTGTGTGGGCAAAATGATTCCTGCAGCAGAGGAGAATAGGGTTCACTGTAAGTATGAACTGCGGATAAACTGAACCCTGCATTATTAAAAAACAATTATATCTACAAAAACCTAAGTTTGCATTAAACTGCTAATTCAATCACTGCCAATAATTATCAACACATGTCCTTCAGATTTCCAGTTGTTACGGTGGAGCTGTCAGCACACCAAGAACTATATCAGTATGTGTGCAGACAGATTTACCGTGATTGCAATTGCAACAAGTGACATTTTTTATTCGTGTTGTTAAAGTAACAACGGAGGCATGCATACACCTGCTGGACTCAGCAAGCCGGTCCATTCCTTCTGTCTATACCCGAGCAAACTACGTCTGGTCTGGACACTGTAAGCGGCATCAAGAAAAGGTGATCATAACCATTACCAGCTTAGCCATTCTTACAGCCTAATAGATGCTTAACATGCTTGGAGAGCACATTTTGCCACCAGAATTAATTAATCCCACCTAATTGGTGCTTGCCTGCTAGCTATGTAATCTCATTAAAGTGGACCCATACTGCAAAATGACATGATTTGATTGTTCACAACATTGTAACAGTAGCTGCAGACAAAGATGGAGTCCAGACATATTCAATGAAGCACATTTTTACAGTGTAGTGTTGAGTATTGTAACAACTTAGTGACATGAAAGTTTGACTGTGACTTATTCTGACCTTTTATAATGTCACCTTGTTGTTATGGAGCAGAACACATTCATTATGAAACCAGTTGGTCTGTCCAGGTCTGCTCTCCTTCATGTTGTTATCCATTCTTCCTGGATGCATGGAAGCGTTCTGGTTTCTGTTTGTAGTATCAATCAAGTTTAAGCACGCTTCGATTGCATGCATGTAAACAGTCAGTGTGGAGAGCGGAGACGGGAACACAGTGGCTTAAATGCAATCTCAGAACCGATGGCAATCATCTGATTATGATTTAGTTTTTTGTTAGCTTTTTTCAAAATTGTATGTGCCTTTCTATGTAGATATCTGTTTCTAGAGTTTAGCCAAAATGTGTCTTTCTCGTCACTCTTGCATATCAAGTTGCTAATTTCATTGAAGTCTTGGCCCACTGTTATCCATTATCCGTTTTCTGGATATCCACTGGCTACACCGGAAGCCCTTCGTCATCAGACAATAGCCAATGATTGCACATTTGACACAATCGTTGACATCTTGAGTAATATACTTGCTGCCTTTTTGCATTGTTAGATAAAAAGATCAATACTAATCTCATGTCTTTACACTGAAGCTACCGCCAGCAACTAATTAGCGTAGAGTAGCACAAAGACTTGAAATAGGGTGAAACAGATACATGAAGTCTAAAAAAAAAAAAGCAGCAGCTTGTTTGTTTATTCTGTAGAAAAACTGAAATGTAAAAATGTCAACTTTTGTGCTGGAACCATTTCTTTGCTGGGTCACTGTTTTCCTCTTTGGTCCACTGGTTGCTTAGCAACCTTACAGCAGTGACAACATTAAGACAGTCACTCCACCCTGATTAATATGTTAATTTGTGAGCTTTAGAGGTGTTAGGTGATTTTTTTTTTTTAAACATGGACAGAGCCAGGCTAATTATCTCCTGATTTGCTGTTAGCACCCCGTACACATGATCAGAATAAAATAACTGAATCATACTGTTTGTTTCTAGACTCTTCTGGAAGTTACCGAACCAAAAGGATCAAACTCTGATCATACAGAGGGATTTTGGGTGTTTGCCGCGCTCCAATCTTGGGAGCCATGATCTATTGGCTGACGACGATTTAGCCTTTGGGGACAACGGCCAGTGTTACTGGGCTTCCAGCAGATATCCAGACATTCACCGTTATTGTTTACAGTCCGATTAGCAAGATTAGAGATTCGGGAATGGAGTTAAGAGACAACAGATGACATTTCGACAAATATTCATGAGCAGATATCTACATATGAATGCGGAAACACTCTAAAAAAGCGAATAAGAGCTGAATTGTCGTCAGATGATAGTCAGTGGGTTGTGAGGTTCTATCCGGGCTCTCCACACAGATCGTTTACCTGCATGCAGCCCGCTCAAGTGTGTTTGATCAATACTACTCGGACTACGAACTGAACAACAATCGTATCCTGTGCCTACAGATTCTGCATTGATATGCAGATATCTGTTTAAAGAGATTAATCACACCCCTACATTAATTCACATTTACTTAAGTTGCAATACACAATGCAGCAAAAGCGCTCCACAGCGCTGGCCTGTTCCTCGCCCAGGTCCAAGCATATTCTCCTCCAGACTCTTTTTTTATGTTGTTGTCACAATGCTTGTGAAATGTGTGTCGAGTGTGGTCAGCATAAGTGCTTCTTTGTGGTCCACGTAGGCTTGCCATGTTTCAACCTCGGAAAACTATCTGACTCAAATTTAATTTATTTATTATTTAACAGATTTCAGCTGTCCGTCACATGTCTCACCTAAATTCTGTACCAGACACTTCCTCAACTTCCTAAGAGGGAAATTCTCAGGGAAACACTGAATCCTTGTCATACTTTTCTTTTTTCGAGTTGAAAGACTTTGGCTAACGGCAGTTTGAATCCTAAAATAGAAGTGGAGCTTGTGGCTGAATCGTGCACGTGTGCTTCGTTTCAGCTACTTTACCACAAGAAAAAGCTCACGTGCTCGTACTCGTGCATACGTACACACACTGAAAGAACCCGAACACACACACACACACACACACACACACACACACATGCTCATAGAAACCCAGTGACGGGGAACAATAGACGTAGAGGGGACACCTGCTCGCCTGATACACCCTCCTCCTCCTCCTCCTCCTCCTCTCCCTCTCCTCCATTAGGATTCAGTTCAGGGCTCGGCTCCGTCTCCGTGAGTAGGTTAGCCATGCGTGTCATGGCGAAATCCAGTGAATGATAATGAACTAAAGTGTGTGTGTGTGTGTGTGTAAGGGAGGAGGAGAGGAGGTTGGCATGCTTGCTGAATCACTCCCTCTATCCATCCCTCCATCCATCTATCTATCTATCTATCTATCATCCTCCTCCACCTCTTCCTCGTTGGTGGTGTGTCGGCTCGAAGGACAGCCCCCGTGCTCTGACACACACACGCGCGCAGACACACACCTCCGCGATGTGTCACTACCAATTCCACCTGCCTCTTCCCGTCATTCTCCGCTCGCCGTTCCATCTACCTACACTTGCTCTTTTCCCTCCTTTTCAGTCTTTCTCTCCACCCCTCCGCGTCCTCAACACCCCCCCTACGCTGTGTGTCACCGCTGCCGGGAAGAAAGAAATATGCTCCGGCCGACGAAAGTGAGAAGAGAAAGCAGAGTCAAAGAGGAGAAGGTAGTGAAAGCTGGAGTGTGTTTGGAGCGCAGCGATGCCTCCATCCACCATGAGCCGGACTCTTCTTTGATGGAATATCCCGGGCGGCGGATGGCAGAAGGAGGAAGAAGAGGAAGAAGAAGGAGAAGAAAAAGTAGAGGAGAAGGAGGACTGAAAGAAGAATAAAAGGACTGAGAAGGCAGGACAGCCAGCACTCGCCTCAGGAGGGTACGGAGACACAACACTATAAGAACCAAAAAACATATATAACATGCTCTTGCCAGTCATTTCTCTAACAACTTCAGCTCCTCTGTCCCTTTTGGCAATTTTCATTTGGGTTTTGATCTCCTGCTCGCTCTCTCTCTCTCTGGTACTCTCTCTAGCTCGCTCGCTCTCTCTGTTGAGTTGTGTCCACGGGCTCTGTTTGGGATTTTGACTAATTGTGAAACTATTCTCCGGACTCGAGCGGAGAAGAGACTTTTCTCTTCCCTCCATTTCTTTTTCATTCTAATTAACTCCCCCCTGTGCAGACCCTCAAAGAGCCTCTCTCTCTCTCTCTCTCTCTAACTCTGTCTACCTCGCTCTTCGTTTCTTCCCCTCTCTCTCCATCTGTCTGCCTTTGAGAAGCAAATAATTGGATGTGGAGATTGGCTTTTCTGTGGCTGAGCCGGAGGATTGAGGCTGCATGGCACTTCACACACACACACACACAAACACACAATTATACACACACGCGTACACCTGGAGCTCAGGGTGTGTGTGATTGTGTGTGTGTGTGTGTGTGTGTGATTTTGAGTGCTGGACATGCTGCAAGAATCTCCTTCTTATTTAGTCTTTAAGTCTTTCTCTTATTGTCAAAAAATCTCATGAAAAGAACAAAACCCAGCCGTGTGTTAGTGCGCGTGTCAGTGCTTTCCAACCGCTCAACTCTGTCTGTGGCTCTATAAGATGTAAATCTTCACAAATATATGGTTATATTTTTTATCTTCTTTAAACAGGTGTGCACTGTAGCAAATGTTCCTCAAACAGGAAAAAATAGTACATTTACTGGGGACTATTTTGAGCTGCGAATGAATACACACTTGATGCTCGCGTGAGTTTTTACAGGATTCACAGGTGTATGTGGGATTGGCTTAAAACGAACTATGAAGGAACATTCAGTCATTGATGTGTTTTTAATAGTGTCAGTGGACAAAGGAGCTCTAAGACACAGAGGAATAAGATATATCAGGCTTTAAGAACTCAGAAAATACTTCATTGCTATTATTTTATTTGAATTTATTGTTGGTTTTGGTCTTTTTCTAAAATTAAGTTTCGTTTTTGATTCTGCTTCTTCTTACGAACACAAACTTGTACAAGATTGTGGACTGAAATATCTACAAAAATGATTTGATAAGAGAAGGACTTTTTACAGTGCAAAGCTGAGTGAGAAGAAACCAAAAGAAAGAGAGAGAGAGAGAGAGAGAGAGAGAATTTGGTAGCTTGAGTGGCCGAGAGACCTTTGAAGAGATTAGTGGCTGTGGTATTTCCCTGGAGAGAGAGAGAGAGAGAGAAAGAGAGAGATGAAGAGGACGAAGAGGAGGCTTGAGGAGCTTCTGAGACAAGAAGACATGAGATGTGTTGTAATGCTGGCAAGCTATGGGCTAGCTGATTGAGTGGAGCGCACACACACACACACACACACACACATCGACACTTACAAGAGATGTAAAGCCGCTCTTGCTACACTTTCTGCTCTGAGGCAGGGCGCCAAGTCTCAAGTGACGAACAGGCGACCCTCCAGAGTCTATGCACGCACACGCACACAGACACACCTTAACACTTTTTACACACTCAAGACACACACATACACACATACACACAGACGGAACAAGAGGGACTCCGCTTCAGTGGGACCCTTTTCACATTTCTTTTTTTCAGCCACTTTTCTTCTGCTGTGTTTCATTATTCACTCTTATTCACTGTCTTCTCTCTCTCTCCCCCCCTCCCCTCTTCACCTTCCCGCCCAACCACACATCTCCCTCCTCCCTCTCTCCTCCTCCTCACTCTCCTCCTCCTCCTCCTCCTCCTCCTCCTACTACTGCTGCTTAGCTCCATCCAGTCCAGTCTCATTGTCCTCGCACACACCTCGCCGCCGAGTGTATGAGCGTGTGCGCGTGCGTGTGCATGTGTCTCTGCGAGGACGGGGGTGCAGCTGGTCATTTCTACACCACAGCGCAGCGGAGCGCCGGGTTCCACTCTGAGGTGAGTGTGTGCCACCTCCTTATCTGATGAACACACTTTTCACAGTTTTAGCATGTACTTTAGTTTCTTATGCTCTTTAAAGTTGTGTGTGTGTGTGTGTGTGTGTGCTGTCTTACTTCAAGTGTGGAGAGAGCGATGGTGGTGAAGAGAGTGTGTGGATTTATGTGTGTGTTGTTTGCGGTAACAGGGGTCAAAGGTGCTGGCGGTGACATTTGAATGGCTGTAGGATTAGATATGGAGCTGAGATTGTGGCTCAAGTTTGTCCAGACTGCTGGTGTGATTGTGAGTGAATGTGTGTACGTGTGTGTGTGTGTGTGTGTGTGCGTGTGCGTAGCCAGAGGGTGAGCTTGGCTAAGTCTGTACGTGCTCTGCTTATGAATTACTGACCACGGCTTGAGTCTTACTCCCTGCTAGTTCACATTGAGCATGCAAACACTCCCTCCTTTCGTTTTTTCCTCTTTCTCTCCCCCCCTCCATCTATTTCTTTTTTATCTTCCTTTTTTCTCATTCTGTCTGATTAGACTTCAGTGACTTAACTGGCATGCCTGCGTATTGGAAACCAGCATGTGTACCAAATGCAAATTCTCATACAACCAGCCAACAGTTTATATTTTTTAAATTATCTCTACTTCTTTCTTTCTTTCTTTCTTTCTGTCTTTCTTTCTTCCTCCCTGAGTCATTCTCTCTCTCTCAGTCACACACACACACACACATACATACATATACACACATTCCATGGCAGATTTAAATATTTCCCGGCGGGGTTGGAGGGTGAACAGAAATAGATCTAATTCTAAATCAGGACGGAGAGCTTGGCTCAGCCTCGCCACCCCCCCCCCCCTCCCTCCCGTTACAGCCAGCAGCTACACTTGCGCTCCGGAAAAAAAAAAAGTTCAAAGATTAGCTGCAAATGTACCATTTTGCAACTAATAATAAGGAGTGAATGTGCTGCGACAGTGTAAAATGGCATCGCTGAAACGTTGCCAAACCCCGCACACTTTGGCCTCGATGCTGGACACGGGAAGGCGTGAGGACAAAAGGGCGTCTCAGTTTCGGAGATTTCGAAACAATGCAGCCTCCTGGACAGTCGATTTTCACTGCGCCACCCACAAAATAATAATAAAGATAAAGACAGGAAATTTTAAAGCGCCCGATTTGCTTCATAGAAACTCGACTTTCGAAAGATTTCGGGGAGTTTAAGCTGTATGGATTTGTCTGTTCCGGCTCTTGGCTGCTCCAGTAGCTGGCTGTGCTGGAGAAAGCAGCCGGATTAATCCTCTAAGACAGGAGTTAAGATACAGATCTGGAGTTGATGAGTTCCTAGCTGCCTGTCTATGTGCCTACCTGTCTGTCTACCTGCCATGTCTGTGTGTTAGGGCTGACTCCAGAGAGGCGATAGGCTAGGTCACGGCCCGCCGGCTGCCTCCAGCGGTCCCAGAGATGGGCTGAAAGACGGAGATGTGGAAGGGGTAAAGAAGGAGGAGGAGGAGGAAGGGGGAGAAGACAGCAGGTTGAAGGAATGTGTGTGTTCAGATGTCAAAGTGTGAGTTTGTGGCGGCAGTGTGAGAGATAAAGCGGGCTGGGGGTGGAGGGGTGGGGGTAGGATAAGATGTGCTGAAGGCTGGATAAGCAGCACCTGGCTTGAGAGAGAAAATAAAAGATAAGGATGCACAAAGGAAGACGTGGGGCTGTGAGGGTGGGGGTAATAGAAGTGGGTGAAGCCCCCAGTATCTACCTACTGTCAGGACAGACGTCACATGAAGACCCACTCATCCTTTACCTCTCTCTCTCACCCCTCCCTTCATCTCCCTCACTAACCGCCCTCTTCCTCTCTCCTCTTTCTTTTGACAATGAGCCGACAGCAAAGAACAAAAGAAGACATAATACATGCAAACCCTTCTCTCTCTGCAGTCAGAAAGGAGAGGAGGAGGAGGAGGAGGAGGAAATGGGAAAGAGAGAGGGATGAGTAAGGCATAACATGTAAGGCAATTGCGGTAATCAAATTACATAAAAAATACAATAAAAATAAAATAAGCTGCAGTGTAGTCAAGCTGGTGTGCTTATGAAAAAGTGCCAAATAAGTGGGTGAACCTTGGGAAGCAAAATGTCATTTAACTCCAGTTTAAGTAAAATATTTCTGCAATTCATAACATTCTACATTTCAGTCATCCAACTGAGTCTCTTGATAAGCTCAGAGATGAGAAGGAAAGTCTGCCCCCACCACAACACTGACAATGTTCACATTTACATCTCGTGATTGCTCGAATAATGATTTTCCTCTCTCCTAAGCAAAAGTGGAAGTAGCGTGGCGTTCTTGTAGTGCAGAGAAAACCTCCAAGTGAGGATGTTGGGCGAGTGCTTCTGCATACAAAGTATCCGAACCACACGCCGGAGACTGTGACATTCGAATCCCATCTTTTACCAACAGCTAAAGCTGGTTTCTTATAGCCGTGACCAAAGCCTAACCAAACCTTAACTTAAGGTTTATTAGAACTTGGGGTTTAGTTTTTTGCTCTATCTATCTATCCGGAGTAATATTATTGTTCTCACATCCATAACATATTGTTTAGACCGTAATTACCAACAACCTCCAAATTCGAGTTAAAGATATTGCGACACTATCTCCCAGTCGGTGGAAAGGACTACAGAAGCGTCAACAAACCGTTGACTGCAAAGCTTTCATTGCTCGCTGTTACATCCACATTAAATCCCAAATTAACAACAATACAATTAATTTAGCTCATTACAAAGGAGCCTTTATAGGTTGTTTCAATCTGGTTTCACTGGATGACGAACCGCCACAAATACACAACACTGCAAAAGTAGCTAAATGATGGGACTACAAGGCTTGCAGTGGCAGTAACCATCTTGGGATAATTCGGGAATACGCCCAAGTTCGACAGTTCCTCCCCTTCCCATTCACTTGCTGGGATATCGGAATGCGGTGACAAACTGCAAGAATACTTCTGGTTAGACAAATTGTACACATTTATTTGAAAGAGAAAACTTAAACTATAAAACTATAAAACTGTAAAACTATTAGGCAAACTGTCAGTTGTAACCAGCTGGAGATCAGCTTCCTGCCTCATTGGCCCAGCATACATGCCATAGCTGCATGCACTTCTTTCAACTCGCAGATTATTTGCAACATAACAGGTATGTTCACTTTCAGTATTATCTTCAAATAAACGGGTAGCTAATCTCACAAAACTGCAGGTTTG
The DNA here is from genome assembly GCF_905237075.1 of Dicentrarchus labrax. Lineage (NCBI taxonomy): Eukaryota > Metazoa > Chordata > Actinopteri > Moronidae > Dicentrarchus > Dicentrarchus labrax. Next base: position 8,758,955 of record NW_026136711.1, read on the forward strand.
TTGACACCCAGTCATGTCTTCTGACCTTTAGTGATTGTAGCCGGACCTACTTTTAACGACGTCACCCTTTTCAAAGATGTTACACAGTTACAGTGTTATCGTAAATTATGAACCGGTGGCCGGGGCCGCGAATACAAATCCTAAAGGGTTTGGTTAAAATCATTTTTTTTGGTAACGATTATATGGGTCATATCATAGCCCATATGAAACTTTGCTTACTGTTCAGTATGCTGAAAGTAAAATAACAATTGGTATGTCAGCGACATTATTAAGTAAATGTTAATTAAAAACTAAGACTGTAGAGTCCATGCTATAGATGTGAAGTGGAATTACTTATAAAAGTAATTATGTTTACATGCAGTTTTAAATGGATAATTCATGGATGCTGGGATTATATAGCATCTACAGGATTGCTCTGCTTGTCCCATTGGTTGGTCTCACTTGTTCAGCCCACTTGATAATTAATGGTTGCTGTGTAATACACATATTAGAGACCCCCATACACACACATGCAGTGATCACACACTGGCAGTGATTTTAGCTGCGGTAATTAAAGGAGCGTTAGCGGTGAGTGAATAAAACATGCATCAATCCCTCTTCCCTTCATTTGAACTCCCCTCCTCCATTCTCTCCTCTGGTTGTTTTTTTCTCCCTTCTCTTTTATCTCTTCTCCCCCTTTTATTCTTTTCATCATTCTCTACTCATTCTTCTTGATCTTCTCTTTTTCTCATGTTCTGCTTTTTCTTTTCTTCTTCCGCCTCCTATTATTCTGCTTTTTCCTCCTCTCTTTCCCTGTTCCTGTTCTCTCTTCTTCCCTCCTCCCCCTCCGTTTACCTCCTTTATCACTGTCTCCCTACTTTTACTGTTCACCTCCTCCTCCCTTCTGAGTCCATCCTCTCCTCCTCCTCTTCTCTCTCCTCTCCATCATTCCCCAGAGGTGAACCAGTGTGTGCAAGCTGTTGCAGCAAGGGCAGCGCTGGCATAGAAAGAGCTAGTGTAGCAGGGATGAGATATACAGTGTGTGTGTGTGTGTCCGCACATATAGACACTTGGAAACACACTGAACTCTTTCTGGCACACACACACGCGCACACACACACACACACACACACACACACACACACATACGCCTGTAGACACTGCAGGTGCTGCATCAAGATAAATGAGCCGTCATTAGCCAATCAGGTCAGCCGGTGGGAGGGCGATGGAATACCGAGGAGAGAGATCAGCTAGTGGAGGTCAAGCCTCTGACAGGGGAGATGTGTGTATTTATGTGTGTGTTTCTCTGCGCAGAGAGATTGAGAAGGAGGATTCCCTGATTAGATGTGAGCCCTCGCAAAGTTTTCTCCTCCTCCTCCTCCTCCTGCTCGCTGCACGAGCTTCCCTTTCCCTTCCTTCCTCCATTGCTGTTTCTTTTTTTTCCCTTTTTTTTTGCCCACCAGCGCTCCTCTGGGAAGCGGAGGAGCGCTGAAGATTGTTGTGCTGCCGTTTGACGGCCTAATTGGTATCTTCGGCCCTTTGTTTATCTCTTCATCAGCGACTCGTCAGAGTGAAGGAGACAGAGGTTGAGGAGGAATTAAAAGCGTTTCAGAAGTGTAGTTTCCAGCTCGGAATTTCTGCAGGAGGAAAAGGTAGATGTCATTTTATGTTGGGTTTTTTTCTTTTCGTCTTTTCTTTCCCAAAGCACTTCTCCAGGGAAAGGGCTATGAAACCAATTAGAGAGAAAGTGAGACTGGCATATATTCTCATTACAGCCCTATAATCAATCAATGTGTGTGTGTGTGTGTGTGTGTGTGTGTGTGTGTGTGTGTGTGTGTGCGCGCGTGCCCTCTTAACATTTACACTACGGCTAATGCAAATGGATTAATGCATAAAGTGCTCATTCTCACAGTGAAGGTGCTGCTGGGTAGGAGAAAGGTAAATGATTAACCCCATGGAAAAAATCTCCCTGATTCTCTCCCTCTCACAGTGAATGTGTGTGTGTTTGTGTGTGTGGAGGGGGCTTTCAGGATGGCCGCTGGCTTTCTTTGATCACTAATCCTTTCTCTGGCCTGACTTTCTGTCCCTCGTTCTTTTTTTCCTCTGCCCATCTCTCTGCTCTCCTCTCATCTCCTCTCCCTCGCTCGCCTCGCACGGCCCGTTGCCATGTCTGCATTGTGAGCAGCTTACAGGCGAATATCTAGGGCAGGGTGCCCTCTCTCTCTCTCTCTCTTTCTTCTCCCTCTCCCTCTTTCTGACTCTCGTTCTCTCTCTGCTTTTCCGCTCGCTCGCTCCTGTTTTACTATACTCTGCTTTCTCCTGAGCGCTTACAGGTTTGGAATTTTTACAAATCTATTTTAATACAATACTAATAGATTATTGATCACTGTAATCGCTCCTTCTCTCTCTTTAAATGTGGAGTTACTGTCTGTGTTGCTAACTGACACAAAAGTACTTCTGGGTGGTACAAATTGAGTTGATGCGTTCATGTGAAATGGAAAGTTAGAAGTTGAGTTAAAAATGAACGCTAAGGTGTATGAGAGGCTTTATTTCCCCTCATACACATAGAGAAAAGATTCCTAAAGAGCAGCGACTGGAGGGAAATAATAAAAAGTTCCAGGGGAGTTGTGAGATAGTCTGAGCTGCCACATATAACACACAAACACAGCCAAAACTATGGACTATGCTGCTAGCTCGCTACAGCTAACAACACAGACACTGTGGGACTGTTGGTCGGACAAAACCAGCTATTTAAATAAATGGGCGCTGGAAACATATAGGTTCGTTGTTTTTTACACTGCAGGGATTCATGGAGAGAATAATCAATACAGGCTCTATACACACATGGTTGGTGTGTAGCCTACCTCGCTAGCTAGCTACAGATGTACAGTCAGTACACTGGCTATTTGAACTGAACAAACAGTCACAACACTTGAGCGGTAAAACTGAAGCAAACACCTTAAGAAAACGGGGAAAGAATCCAATATATGCTAATATGAGACTTCAGCAAAATCAAGTTAGGCAAATGTTAGCCAAAAGTGGCTATCTGCGTTTTCCTGGACTGTGTCTTCTTGCTAAACCCCGACGGAGGAAGACGTATGTAGGTTTCAGTTTAACATGCATGTTTTTAGACTGCAGATTGATGATAGCAGAGCCCGTCTACGGAGAGCCTGGCCACTCTCTATTAAGTCCCATTGTACCGAATTTTGGTTGCAGTTCCACCAGAGTTCCACTGGGGGCAATCACCCATGAGTGCAGAATGAATGGGAGCAGATGGAGCTAGACGGCTAAATTTGTCTCTTTCACCTGATTCTCGTTGAGAAATCTCAGATTTGATTGTAGTTTTTGCAAGTTCAACATGGGTTATAGGTCGAAAGTTGAATGAACGAGTACTTATGTCCTTTCGATTTCTTACAGGTTGAGTTGTTGTTGCCCATAACACGCTAGCATTCTGCTAATGAACGCTGATTGGTCAGTGAAGGACTGATTACGACCAGAGATCCCGCTTGATGGCATCGTGGCATCCGAAGCGGGACCAGAATGTTAAGGCGGATTTTTTCGCCCAAGTTCTTTTTTTTTAGCACAGCAACTTTTTTTTGGGTTGGTGGTACTTTTATCTGCCTATCGTTACGTCTGTGTTGTCGATGCCTCGAGAGAAAAGGAAGTGCCGAGCGCGGAAGCACAAAGAGACCCAAGGCTTGCCGTAAAGCAGTATCTCTGGCCGTACGATGTGTGTGACGTAATTGACATTTTAAAAGACTTTTTAAAGCACCCAGCAATGTGTAATTTCTTTGCATTCCCTTTCGAATGCAACATTCAAATTACTAGACAAAAAATGATATCCTGAGAAAAGTGGATTTTGAGGGGTATAGCTCCATAGACCGCCATTCATTCTGCACTCATCCTGTGAGCGCCCTCACATGGAACCAGAGTGGAACTGCAACAGTTCAGAACCCGGAAGTATACCGAGAGTGGAACTTCTCTCCTTATTAGACATTCTCTGATTATAGTAAGAAGAGACAGCATCAGGAAAGATTAGTGACCAACCAGTCCTACATATGGACTGTGGGTATCCTTTAAACACAGTTTTGCTGGGCAGAATGTCCTCCCTCATTCCTTACCTTCTCTCTTTTGGAAGGGGTATGTGAAGACTAACATACCCCTTCCTCCCTTTGTCTATCTCCATCCCTCTTTTTCCCCCTCCCCTCTCCACTGCTCTGAGATCACTGTGACCTTTCTGTCCTCCTTTCTCTTGCTTTCTCTCTCACTCTATCGTTTTTTTTTCTCCTCTCAGTTTCAGGTAATCTGTCCAACCAGCTGAGGCGAGAAATCTCTCTGCTGCAGGACACACATAAAAAACACACACTTTCTCTTTCTGTCTGTCGCTCTCTCTCACACACAGTTCACAGCCCCTCTATGGCTCCTGCCAATGCCTTACAGCATTATTATTCAGCACGTTCATAACTTCATAGAGGAGCTCAATGGTTGGCCAGACAGTTGTAGTGCGAGAGAGACCTCGTAATCCCAATGCTCTCTGCCCGGGCCTCGTTAAGCCGTATTCCCCACTGGGAACCCGGAGGTTATAATTAATGTACCTCTGCTAGACCTTGGGAGCACGTCGATGGCTCTCTGTAGTCCTGGTCTCGCTCCACAAGGGGGCAAGAGAGAAACTTATAAAAGGCAACAGACAACACAAAGTTTATTTGTCAGCAGCCTTGGAGAAGTTAAGAGGCAACTTTTCAACACAGATGCTGATGCTGCATCCAAACATCACCATTACTGTAGCTTCTTGTCTTTTTCCTCCACAGTGGATGTCCGTTGACTTTACTTAATAATGTATTCTTCATCCCCATCCGAAATTCCCCAACCGCTTATTCGAAAGAGTTACTTGTCTACCTGATCAGACCTAGCTCTGAATGGGTGTGCTCGGAAGATAAACGGCTTCAAAAGCCAGTGTAGGCTAGGGTCTGCTATCTTTCCGATACTGGTGCTAAAATAATACTTTCAAAATGTTACTGGTGCCTAAATGGTGCCTGGACTGATGCTTTCAAAAAAGAAAAAGAAGCACAAAATGACATTTAAGGTAGCCTTTTTTTTTTGCCGAGGCAAGTCATTATGATACATCGCATGTCTAAAGCAAAAGTCTTTATATCTGCGTTAGGATCGGTCACACTCGAAAGTTCAAATACTTCCACTTTATCACCTTCACACACCTGTCCTGTAGATAGCTGTGGAGGGGACGGGATTGTTAGATTGTTGGAAAATGATATCCCTTGCCATTCTGGCATCAGAAAGACGTGGGCGGAGATGATGCTCAAACCTCAGAAGCGAGTGCTGCAGGTTTTTCCCTCCATACAAGATCCAGTTACACTTTAATCCTCTATAAACCATGTCTGAATGAATCAGTCATCTGACAGAAAAGTAATCTTCATAAGATTTAAATTCATAAAATGTTCATAATGGATTCGTTAATGAAGTAATTTGTCAAGCTAAACATTCTAGCAACAATCACTTCTGTTTTCTATAGCAATGTCTTTGGGTTTTGCACGGTTGTTTAGACACCAAGCCATTGAAGGACATCACCCTGGGCCTCCTTGGGAATTGTTTACATTTAAATGATTAATCCAAACATTATTCAACAATGAAAATATTTAATAGTTGCAGCCCGAGCTTATTTCGTCTAATAAAGAGTTGTAAAGTTATCCTTTTCACAAGCACCGGATACTAACCCAATGTGGTCCATTAAATGGCATTTTCTTTTTCAATAAGATGGGTCACTTCAAGTTAAGGCCACTTTATTTCTTGAAATTAGTCAAAAATAACCTGGTTCGCAGTGGCAAGGAGTGGAATTATCTTACCCTTTGTTTTTAATTCAATATTAAAGTCGTGTGACAAAATGGACATATCGATGTTCAGTATCGAGCCGTCCTGGAAAGAGGGCGGCTATATCCAGGCGCAGGTGGAGTGGTGGTGTGAGTGTATTTGTGTGTGTGTGTGTGTGTGTGTGTGTGTGTGTGTGTGTGTGTTGGGGGAATTTGTAAATGTGTGTGTGCTGAGGGGGGCAAGCACAAAGCACTGGCCTGTGGAGAAGAGAGAAAGCTCCTGTGTGTTACTGAGTCAATAGGCTCTTTGTTCACTGGGACTGGGAGACAGTTAGCCATGAGGACAGACTGAGACTCCAGTGCACTATAGTGTACCTGAACCTTCCACACACACACACACACACACACACACACACACACACACACACACACACTATTCAAATACCTAAGCCTGACAGGACGTCATTCAATCTCCACGCACTGTTCCTGCTTTACTTTCTTTACCACCTTATCAGTTTTTCCCTGACTTTCTCCTCTTTGCTCCTAACTGCCTTTCTCTCCCTTTCCATACATATATCCCATCTTTCCCTCCCTCTTCATCCCACCTACCGTTGGCGTCTTTGTGTTGGAACAACAGAAACCGTTTCCCTGTTTTTTCAGCCCTCTCGGTTATCTAGACCGGGGGGGTTGGTAGGTGGGAGTTTGTACCTGAGAGCAGGACAGAGAGCATTTTGTGTTGGACAAGGGAGCGAGGGACTGCGAGAAGGAGAGGAGAAAGAAGGAGTTGGGAGGGTGGGTCGAATGGGGGGGCGGGGGCAAGAATGCAATAGATACAGGTAAAAGCTTTGTTCAGGTACCAGAATCAAGTGCAGGAATCCAGGACACACACCGGTCTTAATGTCCATGTGATGGTAAAGAAAGAGTGGAAGTCGGGCTTAAAGCCAGAAAAGAAGTACATGAGACAGGAAAAAGAAGAAGAGACCATCTTGTGTGTTTCACTCGATCAGATAAGTGGCATGGGAAATGTTCGTATGTGACTACACATTGACAGAGTGAAGGGAACTTGGAAAAGTGCAGAATTGCTGCTGATACCAGATGTAAGTAAACCGAAATCTGCAGGCATTTCTTTCATTCATGTGAGCTTTTTCTGCTTTTGAGAAGTAATCTGTGAATTCTGTAAGCTTTAACGTGCCTCTTAAGTGTTCCCCCTGCATATAATGACCTAAAAAAGCTGTACATGAAAGCGAGTGCTTTAGGATTCAGAATATTTGAGGCCACTGCAGAAAAAACTTTGAGTTTATACACCAGTTAAGAGCATGATGGGAAATGTTCTGGACGGGAGGTTTCTCAGTGGCTACTTATATTCCACGAGTAGAAGTCAGGCACATGTCAACATGAATCAAACTCACATACAGTGTTTTTGTTTGTGTGTGTGTGTGTGTGTGTGTGTGTGTGTGTGTCCGAAGGCGGGCACGGTATAAATAATGGATAAAGGTCTAATAAGCTTTCTGTGGAACATCTCTGGGCTGTTGACCATTGGGATCAGCATTAGGATTCTGTCACTCAAACTCAAAGGCACAACACTTCGCTTATCTATTGCTCTATGCACACACACACACACACACACACACACACGAGTGCACACACATATACGCGCATGCTCATACGCTCGCTCACGCAAACACTGATCGCCTTATCTCGCCGTCCAAACAAGAAGATAACAAATAAACCACATTGTCTGTTTCCACAGAGGATCTCGATAAGACACAAATCAGCTTACACACATACACAGCCGAAAACACACTTAAGCGTAAACACATACAAGCACATACAAGGAAGCTGAGCGGGTTTTTACAGGGATGAGGTTGGAAAAAGATAGACAAAAACAAGGATGGATGACTTTGACATTAATCCTACCCGCTTCAGACTCTCTCTGGGTGCCCCTCTTGCTTTACTCTCAAACCTCTTTATCTCTCATTTCTTCTTATCTCTGCATGTCTGTCCAGCCCTCTGACTTTCCCATTCCTATGTTTGTTGCTAGAGTAGTCTCGTGAAAAAGTAGCCCTTTGTTCACCGGATATTGAGGAAATATACAGACATTGTTTGAATATTAGCAATCTTTTTCCCAAAATGTCGAACTATTCCTTTAAGTGATATGCATATCTTAAGGCTGTTTTCCCATGCCAAGAGTTTCAATGAAGTCGACCTCTAGCACCAAGCCAATATGGTCCAACGTGTAGTCAAGTCAAAGCGAGACTGTGACTCAGTCGCCTAATCTGACACATTGACCATCTGGACAGACAGAAATATTGTGTAGGGTGTTCATGGATGATACTGTATTACATGTTAAAATTTACCACTTGTAAATCGAACCATTTGCATGCCCAAAAGTGTTTTGGGAATCCAGTTCAGGGTAGAAAGGTCTCTGAAACAGCATTTAGACTACAAAGGGACCAACTGATTCAAGCATGACCCATAATGCAGTCTGCTGTCATATTTTTTGGGCTGCACACAGACAGTCAATTTGGTTTTAGCAACTTGCAGATTCAAGTAAAATTATATATATTTTATATATCACTATCAGATTTTACAACAGAAATTTTGATATTGGCCTATCAAATCCAGTATAGATCAACCTATACAGCGGATACATTAGTAGGGCTGATGTAAGATTACTGCTGGTATTGTCATCTCTTAGTGGGGCCACATGAAAGTAAAGCATTCATCTGTGTTACTTGCAGCCAAAATACAAATGAAGGCCCAAAACCTGCTCTATTCTTATCAACCATTTGCACACATAAGCAGGCATCTTTGATCTTTGCCATTATTTGCACCAAACAAAATACATATTTAAAAATAGAATTGTGTTTTTATGAAAGGGTACTTTAATTTGACATGAAACAACTGGAAAAAAGGCTGGATGGAGGGCTAGAAAAGGCCCCTGGGCCGCAGTTTGAGATCCCTGTATTAAACTCTAAAATATTGGTATTGGCCTAAAACTCCAATACCGGTTGGCCTCTACGTGTGACACTGAGAATCTCCCATTATAATACATCAATTAGAGGGGTTAGAGCTTGATAGAACAGAATGAGCCAACCAACCATTCAGTGCTGGGGGATACTTGGAGCATATCACTGCCTTTTAAATGAATAATTTAATAAGAATAAGTTAAACTTTTATCAAACTATTAAATAATTCACATTCATTGGCCATTTTCGTTTTCCTTGGCCAATATACCCAACCAGAACTATCAGTCTAACCCTAGTTTGGATCCCACCATGGCTGGTTCATGCATGGTGCCACGCTGTACTCAGGCCTGTGGCTGCTCATTTATGTGTGTATTTGTGGAAGCACGTGGGCTGCTTTGCCTCCCTCTCCTTCTCTCTGTTAACGTTGACTCATCCATTTTCAGCCAGTTAATAATTTAGAAGGGTCTGCAGGCTGTGTTTTCATCTGTCTCATCTCTGTGCTCGCCTGTGAAAGAACCCCTAGTAATTACACACCACCAAAACAAGACACTGACTCCTGATGGCTGGCAGAGTGGCTAGGGATGGAGAGCGAGCAAGCAGGGGGGAGAAGAAGAAGAAGGGAAGCGAGTGAGAGCGGGAGAAGGAGAGATCGAAGGACAGGAGGGGAGGGATTGGAGGATACACAGGAGACAAGAAGGATACACAGTGGAGAGAGGTGTCTCAGCACTGTTGTAAATCCTCTGCAGGGCCTTGTAAGCTGTCAGACAAGCTGAGGGTGTTAAAGGCATGAAGTGAGGGAGCTACACACACTCACGGACACACACACGAATCACTGTGCGGAGAGAAAAGTTTACTCCCGCTACCGGCGTGACTTGCTCGCTGCTGTGTTTTATGGCTTTCTATTCCTATGTGATTTTCTCTGGCATGTCACATAGGGTCTAAAGCCATTGGGTACAGAGTGGGAGATCTGCAGACGAGGATTAGATGGATATATGGAATGACAGAGGGGGGATAAAAGAGGAGCACATGGAGGTTTAATAGCATGTATGTACACACACACACATACATAGTCACACACTGCATGGCCCGAGGCATTTTTTGTCTCTGCTTGCAGGCAGCCCAGTCTAGCTCTGCTAATTGCCCCCATATGAGACAGGTTGAAGTGCGTGCATCAATCCCTAAAGCCACACACACACACACACACACACACACACAAACACACACATGAATGCCTGCAGACACTTTATGTTTGGTCTGTGTTTTTGTCACCCACTCTCTCCCACTTGAATTACACACACACACACACACACACACACACACACACACACACACACACTCCCCAGCCTGGCCTGCTGGTGCTGCTGACTCAGGTTGGTATTTAATGAAGCTCTCAGTTTCACCTCGCGTCTCCTAATCTCAGTGCTCGTTTGTGATTGGCTGCTAGCACGCTTGCGAAAAATGTTAACGTTGGGAGTTTAGTGAGCCTTAAGACTACTTCTGGCTGTGTGTGTGTGTGTGTGTGTGTGTGTGTGTGAGTGGGAGAGAGGGAGAAACGGTGGGAGAGAGGAATAATCGAAGCAGGAATACGGAGGTGAAGAAAAATGTGAGAAGAAGCATAATGGTAAGGGAGTATTTCTCCTCGTTGAGTGACAGCGCTCAATAGACCTCCATGCCAATCTTTACTGCAGTGTATGTGTGTGTTGACTGACCTATTGACTGGACCTCAGCAACTTTTTCTGCATTGAGTTTCTTGTTGAGAGCACTGCAACGTGAAACACAGACACACATTGCCTTGAGTATAATATCGACAGCTGTCTGCTATGTACATTTACATGATTGCAACAGTTTTGCTGTTGGTTGATCATGACACTGACAGAATCAGAGTGCTTTTTGCTTTTTTACTCCCTATGCCCGTGTTCTTTATTTTTGGCTTGGTTAACATTGGGTAAACATGAGTTGTGATTGGCAATGTGGTTATGGCAAATAAACTATAGTTAAGCTATTGTTTGGTTTAGACAACGTTTTTTTTTTGTGTCTAATTTAACAAATTAAAACTACGCACTAAAGCATACCCTGATTTATCTTCTATTTTACTCTAAATTGGACCTTAATTTACTAATTATGCTGAATGGACTTGAAACTAGCGATTGAGACCATAAACTCATTAGGAAGCAGTTTCCTGTAATAACTCGAGCGAGAAGTAGGGTCATTTTCTTTACTTTTAAGTTACAAATACAATCCGACTTTTTCCGGACTCGCCCCCTGCTGACCATTAAAGAGAATGGAGGTCCCCAGAAGAATCTCCTCCAGCTTAGCAACTACAGCTTTAGCATTTTCTATTGCAAAGGAAATATACAAAAAGGCACATGCCATACATATTTTGATATTTGGCCAATCATTATAGATGCTTAGATAGCTTACAGTAACTACTAGCTAGCAACAAAAACTAGTAAAAGTCGAGTCCCAAAAAAAGTCACCCCAGAGAGAAAAACAGAGGAAAAAAGAATCATTTTTTAAAATAGAAAAACAACGGCACACCGTTGAAGCAGTGTTAATGTTTTTACTGCTTCATGTTTTATAGAAATATCATTGCTAACACATTTCAGCCAGAGGCCTTCCCCAGAGCAGTTGTTCTCAAGCTGATCTGATCAATTCTGTGTCCTCACATAAGTTTTCATATGACATAAATTACAGTTCATTGGGTAAAATGTATGGGTTCAAAGACACTACTAGAATAAGATCAGTGCCAAACACCTCTATTACACTGGGAGGCACTTCCACTACACAGGATGAAATGGCAACTATTTAATCACTGGATCATATTTTTTACTTTAGGCAAGTCCTTTAGGCAAACTGAGATTTTGCCTTATTTAGCTTAATTTGATTCACTTACAGAGTTCAGTTAAAAGTTCTAATCAGAAAACTAACTTAGCCTCAATTTGCATAAAAGAATGAAAACCCCTTTCTCTCTGCTTTGATGCCACATATCCACGCGTGTTCAAAAGACTTCTTGGAAGCAAAAACTCCTCACGAGCAGTGTGATGTCTTGGCAGGTTGCCAGATGAAGGAGAAACGTTTTAACGCCCCTCCTCCCTCTCTCCCCTCCCTCCCTCTGCAGGTTTACGTGGATGTGGCGTGTCAGGTAGGCCATGCCCTTCACCTGTGCCTGCTTCTGTGGCCTCAACGGCTTCTGCCGCCGACGGAAGAAGAAGAAAAAGGAGCAAGTGGAGGAAGAGGAGGGTGAGGAGGTAGAACAATGGAGGGATCAGGAGACACAGGTGTGACAGCGGCGCTGTCAGCAGCGATCTCCTCACCTCCACCAGGGTTTTATCCTTTAACAGACCGGACTTTTACAGCCCGTGTTACTGCTGCTCAGTACAGATTGATATTGTGTATGGGAATATGACAGGGATGGTGAAGGGGCTTCAGCAAACAGGCTTTTATTGAAAATTCTGAATTAATTGGGCGTTTGGACCAGAAACTGCATCTTTTCCGTCATGTGGCTTCAGGTTCTACTCATTTTCTACTTTTTAAACTGCCTAAACTCAACAGCCACTGTACTTTCTTGAGCCATATTCCTCGAGATGAAGCAGATTGATGAAAATAAAAGCCTGTGAACTCTGAGCTCATCCCCATTACCCATCCCTGTCGCACTCCGATTTTCCCTTGGCAGCTGACTGAGAACTTTGCTTCTGCTGATGTGATTCCAAAAAAACATTTCTTATCTGTTTGATTCATGTCTTGCCATAGCTGGTGTACTGTATAAGGTGTGAGGGGACGTCGGCCCTAGAAATCCATTATTTCTCTAAGTCACACACTCAGCGACACCCCGTCTCTCACTTCTCCTTAATCGCAGCTCCGTGGAGGCTGAATTGGAACCAAAGCTCGGCGGAGCTCTGCACCTCCTCACCTGCCTGCTTATGTCAGATCAACTTAGTGAAAACTTCAGCCAAGTGAGAAAGTGTACAGTAATTTCCAAAGTCACCCATGGAGGGCCGGAGCCCATCTCGGTTTTCACGCTGAGCTGGGCCCAATCTAAAGCCGAGCAGCTGTCCAATCAGCAGCTTAGCTGGAGTGTGAAGATAGGAGTCAGGGGTCAGAATGAGCAACAGGGTTTGTGAGAAGTCCCTCCTCTGATGCCGTAGCACCTCTGTCTCATTAATAGGCAGACAAGTAATTACAAACACACACATACACACACACACCGATGCAGACCCATCAATTAATGTCCCCCGGTGGGAGTGGAGTGTCTGTCCGCAAATGCCACTGCGGTGTGCTTCCAGCTGTCACCTGTGTGAGTGTATGACTCTGGAAGCGTGTGTGAGCGTGCTTGTGTTTCGTCTTGGCTGCAACAATAGACTTTCAAACCTAAAACAAGTGGTTAAGATATCTATTCAGCTGCTATAGAACCGCCTTTTCAGAATGCACATCCAGACACAAAGACAAAGACGCACACACACAGGTCTCATTAGCGTGTGTGATTATGCATGGCACGTCCAGTCAGGCAGTGGAGATGTAATTAACCTTTTCCAGCAGGAAACAGATGCCTGGATGTCACACACAAACACACACAATGACACACACACACAGACACACACATAGACACACACGTCTGCTGTCAGGGAAACAAAGCCAACGTCACGGTGTCACGGAAACAAAGCCCCAAAAGCGCCGCCTGGCACTCTGTGATAATCCCCTCACGCATATTTACATTCAGGGCTTAGAATACGCCTCGGTGCCGCCGTCTCCACCCCCGGCCACTCTCCGCTCCCACCCCCTTCCGCCGCCTCCACCCATCTTTCCTCTCGCTCCTCTCCGTCTACCTTTGGTCCTTCCACCTGATTCACCCTATCTCTTCCTCTCCTCCATCTTTTACATCTCACCCAGAGCGCTCTCTTCTTCGCTGGGTTCATCTGTTTATTATCGGTGGATAGTACACGGCCTTGCATGGCGGCTCCTACAGATTAGGCCCCGTTCTCTCTTTCTCTGACTCTGAATATCAGGGATTTCTTCAGGCGGGCAAAAAGCTGCTTTACGACAGATTAATGGACGGCCCTGATTGTGTCTGTCGGTGTGTCTGTGCCTGCGTGGAATAGATTGTCTGTTTACTCATTCTCCCGCTACAAGCGGCGAAATGAGACAAAGCTAAAGCCATTTCACAGTGTAGAGCACCTATTATGATTCAGTGTGTTACGACGCAGCTCTAATGAGAAAGAGAGAGAATGAGAAGAGGGGTTGGTGGAGGACAGAGGAGAGGAAGAGAGAAAAAGACGGTAATGAGAGCGAGAGTTGGATATGGAAGAGGGGGGCTAATGCTAGACAGAGCAGTCATGCTAATTGGCTACAGTGGATAACTTTCTGAGGCGGGGGATGAGTGTGTGTGTGTGTGTGTGTGTGGTGGGGGGCAGAGAAAAGAACAGCCTGATCTGTCGGCGTTACACTCGTTTAACGCTCCCTCCATTTCACCTCTTTAATGAGAGGAATATTCGCTCCAGTAATGGCGTAAGTCTTGAAATTGGTAACGATTTGTTGCACACACACACACACACACACACACACACACACACACACACACACACACTTGGAGGTGGTAAGCAGGGGGGCTGGAGGGAGGATGGTGTTGGCAGGGGCGGGTGTGTGTTTTCCCTCAAGCACCACAACCCAGTCCTTTATGGATCATGGCAATTTTCAGGGATTGTAACTCAAGGACAAACAGCTAAAAATAGAGGGGTGGTGCACGACTCCTGCGATAGCGGGGAGGGGAGGTGGGAGGAGGTGTGTGAGCGCGTGTGTGTGTGGGTGGGGACAGTGAAAACGAGTCCTGTCGCATTAGATTTGGGTCAGAAACGAGGGAAGAGCCGACGAAGCGGAGAGTGATACAGACGGCGGTGAGATTCATCACTCGCTGCCCCTCTACCTCTCGCCCGTCTCCTTCAACATCTCACCGCCGTCCCCCTTGTCTCCTGAAAAGATGGAAAACTGCTGGAAAGACAAAGGGGAAGTATCGTGGCAGAAAAAGTGGGAGAAGTGAATGTATAATGTGAGAGACCGAGCCACAGCTAGGTTAGAGAATATTATAATATTAATATATGCCATCGGAGGCTCTTTGCTGTATAATGAGTGCATGCATAAATTCACACTGTGAAATATCCCAATAGGGTCTGTTCCCAGTTTAAAGTATTAGTTTGACATTTTCAGAAACACCTTTATTTGCGTTCTTGTCGAAAGTTAGATGAGAAGAACAATACTACTGGCATGTCTGTGTGTAGCATGGAGCTAGAGAGAAGTGAGACACGATTAACTTAGCATAAAGGCTGGAAGCAGATGGGATTCTTGGCAAGAAAGAAAATTTCCCAAAATTATTCTTTTAATCCAGTGGGTGTGTTGGTTTACCCTCTCTGTATCACATAAGGGATTGAACCCAATAACCCTGTCCATGGTAGCGCCTTGCTCAAGGAAATTAAATTCTTAACCAGGTTAGAACACTTGCAGAAGAGAGTGTTTTCAGACACAAAACTCTGTTCCTGGAAGCTTCAGGGTACCCGGATACCAGTAAAGATGGCTCCTTTGTTGGAGCCACGGTGGCATGTTAAAAAAGTTCAGTCAATGGATGTTCTGGTGCCCTAGCAACGTCCCTAGTTTCATTCTGGCCAGTGACATTACCCCGTCTTTCTTCCCAAGTGTCCTAGCTATATGCCTACTGTCACTATCAAATTAAGGCAAATATCAAAAAGAATAATTTTCAGCTATCATCAAGTCCGGTAGCAGTTGTTTGGAAACAACCTGCCTAACTCCTCCTTACCACTGCCAACTACCCGACTACCTCAACAGCAGGGTTGCCATCAAGTTTACGTTGGATTCAATGGAGTTAACGCCATTTGAGAGTACCTCTACAAGCATTAGATTCATGACAGTACCCTTCTTCAGGGAATGGAACCCAATCCCCCCCTACTATACAGCTCTATTTCCCTCCAGCGTTTCCTCCCATGCATCAGCCTGTTGTCCCTCCTATACTTTCTCCTTCCCTTCACCTACATCTGTTCTATTTTCCTAATGAAGAGGAAAGTGATGGTCCCACCAAGGCTAATTAGGAGGACTGAGATGTAGAGCACTGATATAGTGGTGATGGAGTCAGGAGGGAAGCACCAACACCAACCGCTTAGAGCTCCCACACCAGCATCAGAGGAGCGAATGGGGAGAAGGGTTGCCGGGAGAGGAGATAAAAACGAGCGGAGGAGGAGAGAGATATATAGCGTAATTGAGACTGTAATGGGTTTTGTCAGGAGCACCTGTCAGGGTCAAGTTAAAACGGCTTTGGTGAGAGAGGGAGAGAGGGATGAGAGGATGGGAGTGGAGAGAAGAGGCCAATTGGAGTCAGGATCCCGGTGAGGAGAGGCCCTCGTCCATGCCAACCTCACCTGATTGCCAATTTGTGCCAGTCTACAGACATCAAACGCCAATACGAGCCACAGGCAGACACACAAATGCCACTGATTGGGAGAGTGCTAACCAGCTAAAAGCACCCATACACATACAATCACACACATGCGCGAACTCACGCTGACTGCCTACCTACGCTGGCTGATTGGACACATCGAGGAGCTTAACAAGGTGTCCACGGTGCAGACCTAAGCCGTGTGATTGGAAGATAAAACTGCCGCCGTTAAATATCTAATTCTCCCCCACATCTAGATGAGAATAAGGTGCAGCACTGATTAGATTGCAGCCTGCTGTGCCAACCTCGGGTCTACGCCATGTTCATTACCAACCCTCAACCCCCAACCTCAAGAAATCCTATCTCGGTTCGAGTTCTCCTGCCAACCCCCAAATACTCTATTTGTGATGGAAAAGCAATTCTGACACCCTCGAGAGTTGAGGTCGATGCCTGAGGAGTGATGAAATTAAGTTGAGTAAAATGTATTTATAAATCGCTGTTAAAGCGGCACCTGGCAATTTAACATGGTGACAGCCTCGCATGGCAGCGAGACATAACTGATTGAAATTTAAGACCTCTGTGCTGAGAAATTCTGTTCAGGCCGTGTCAGTAAATGTCCCGCTCTTGGTCCAGAGAGGGTGGAGGTGATGAAGAGGTTCAGCCATCATCCCGGGGACAAAGTTCTAACTCGGTGCTATGTAGGATTTTACTTTTTTCAGTGCCATCAAACATTTTGATGTTCCATTCAGGCAAACTATAAAAAACCTCAACGTTTTCACCTTGGCTGATAGGAAGGATGTATTTTTACGTGGTGCAGCTTTTAACAAATGTGCTTCTTACTTCTCAAAAGATACAAAAATAAAGGTCGCATAAAAAAACAGAAAGAAAACCAGCTGGCCTTTCTAGCTATGTTAAACCATAATTAATGCTTAGTGCTCCACAGGGCCGTAGATACCATTGAAGACATTGAGCACGGGTATTCAGGGGTTTTACGTCCCTAGGGGGAAGTTTAGACATTCCAATCTTGTCGGATATTTTATAGGCTGAATCAATATATTTAATTTTGAGTGGCCAGTTAATAAATAAAGGATTCATTATTTACCCACCAGATTTTTATTCCTGGCAGCGACAGAATCAATGGAAAGCCATTAAACTATTTAAAAACCAATTGGATTATCTGAAAACTGCTGAAATCATGATTTTCTTTTTTGAAGATACATGGTTTATAAAGATAAGAGACCTTCACGTTGGGAAATAAAGTTTACCGATAATATAACTGAACTCGAGGGGTTTGGTATTGCTCCTCCACTAAGTTGGGAACAAATGCAAAAAGGAGTCAAGATTTAGTCCAACAATTCCCATAATGTTTGTAATGTTGGCATAAAAAATGTTTAAAGCTCAAGCTCAAACGGATGACCACTGATCATCAGGGTGATTTCAGACTTCAGAAAGCTTCCTCTGGAGCCACATGAGATGTTACACAACTGTTTTAATGAGTCAAAGTTCACAATCAGAGTTCCTCCTAAAGTCCAGATAATTAAAAACATTTTGAGAGGGGTTGAGACCAACTTTTTCTTGGGGTAGGTGTCATGACCTCAGTATTTCTAAAATCCAAGCTACAGCCATGGCACTCCCCTGTTGAAACACCTTGATCATCTTCATTTATATTATAATTCATGTTCAGTTCGTAAAATACTCAAGGTCTGTTGAATATGTTTTTCAAGTACAAATACAGCATCAAAGCACCAAAAATGAACTCTTTTGATTTAAGCCCCTCATGTCTCTCCCTGGCCTTCATCACTGACTGGAAAGATATCTTCAACTAATCTGCCAACATGCACCTCAGTTGCCTTGGGGTGACAGCAGGCTCAATTTTGTGGAACGTGCTATTAACAGTTGCAATCTAAGATTTTTCTCTTATATTTCAGCTCACTACCTACTGCTTTTTCCTGTAAATACACACTAGGAACATTACTGGGACACTTTGTGGAATGTAACCTGGTTCACTGCCACAGTTTGGCTTTCGGAGCAGTTTTGCTTAATAGTCTTAAGTGTCAGAATTTAATAGGGGTAATGAGAACACTTTTTAAAAACCAGCGGCAGTCAGCAGCGACTCTGCCAGCAGAATACCCAATTTATGTCTATTCCAAATGCTGAAAATCTCCTGGAGTCTTCGGTTTTAGTGGGCTGAAGGTTAAAGATGGTGCACATTGTGGTGGACGCTATATTTTTCTCATCAACTTTAACAGAATTCTCCATAACTTACATCTTCTACAGCTGCTTCAGGCCATCCGAGCTCACACCTCTTTCCGCTAATGGAATGCTTTTTTATATTTACCTCAAAGTGGAAAGAGATTGAGCTGTGTTTTCAGCTAAACAGAGAAAAACTTTTCTAATTGGCCGGGGGCTGTAAACAGGTCAGGTGTCCCGCATATCTGATGCCAAATCACTGTCATCAATGGGAGATAAATCAATTCCTCTCCCCTTTTTTCCTCAGCCCTTTCTCTTCATCCTGCCCCACCTCCTGTTCTCTCTCTCACACGCTTTCTCATCCACACACTCTCACACTTCCACTGGAGCCGGTCGATAACGGAGCGGGTATTGAGCAGTGGCTGTGGTCTAAATGAGAGTTTGATTTCTCGGGGGGCTGTTAGCCCCTGTAACCATGGTGTTGAGTCGCCATCAGAGACCTCTTCGCCAAACGCTCATTGATGAAGTGTGTGTGTGCGCCTCCAGCCCGCGCTTTAAACACCTTTTGATTTAGTTGTGCTGAAGAACAATACTTTTCATTAGAGGCTGATAGCATTCATTAAGAGCAATTCAGCGGGGCTACTAATGAGCTGATCTGCTCTTGAACACTTCATTCTCCTTGAAAGACAATGAAGCGTGGCACCACACAAACACACACACACACACACACACACACACACACAGAAAGACAACACTTGTCCCAATTGCATCAATTCTGGAAACTGTTAGTTCATCAGAGCTCCAAATAAGTGAAAACTAGCTGGCGGAGTCTTTGTTTAGGAAGCTTGTGCAGTAAGCCTTTCTGCTCAAACTGCAAATACACTTTGTGTTGTTTGAGCCTATTCATAACATTTACTAAGCCACTGATATAGTCTAAACCAATAAAAAGCCTGTGCCTACGATCCAATATGCGGCCAAAGCCATTGAGCACATAGCAAACCCGCTCTGCGCTTTCCAGAATCCGTCCATTACGGCTGCTTCGCTCTGACTCGGAGTTTGTTTGACAGGATTTCTGTTTGTTGTTTGTAGCGTCTTGCAAATGTTTTCACCCCTGGTAGCCCTCCGCGTTTGCCGCCACCCAGCAATGCGTACAGCAGCCTGTTTGTTGGCACCAGAGTGTGTGTAACGCTATCTCCTTGTTTTATTTTATTTTATATTATTCATATCTTTGTGGCGGGGGAACAAGCGAGGCAGAGACAGAGAGAGAAAAACGGAGAAGGAGGAGGGACCTTTGACAGGGAAGCATTGACGAACAGCTCGAACATAGTGAGATACATAAACATGAGGTCAGAGAGTATCGCAGTGGGAGACGGGAGAAGGAAGGAGCAGAAAGGGCAAGAGGAGGAAAGTGTGTGAGAGTGAGAGCAGGGGAAAGACAGATATACTGCATCCGAAAGGTTGTCTCTCATTGACAAGCTCTCACTCTGCTCAGGAAGCCACCAATCAATGTTTCAGCACGGCGGGGCATACACTCACTCACACACACACACACACACACACACCAACCTGCGAAGTACTCTGCGTGTGTGTGTGATGAAGGAGAGGATGTGCTAGTGGTCCGCGTGCTGCAGGGGACTGTGTGTTTGAAATGCAGAGCACGTCAAGAGTCCTAGGGAGCTCCTTTTGCAGCAAAGCCTCATTAAAGAGACACTTGCCTTAAAGCAAGGATATACTGCCAGACCACACACACACACCCTCGACACCAACGCCGGAGATTTTCTCAGGCTAACAGAAAGTGACGCACACGCAGAAGCGGCTGCGGACAAATCGAAGTGAAATTTCTGTGAAGAAATGAACGTGGGGCGAGAGCGGAGGCATAAATGCAAGGTAGTAAACGTCCTCCACTGCGATCCTTTTTCCTCCCATTTCCTCTCCTTGTTCTCAGTATGAATAAAGTTTAGTTCATCCACCAGCTGCCCCTCCCCCTATTTCACACTAATATTATATTCATGTATATTTGATTGTGTCAACTCTGTGGAGATTGGCTACGCTGTAACTTGTGTGCCTTTTTAAAAATGCATCTATGAATAAATAATGTCTGTATCCGCTGATTGAAAAAGCCATATTGCCAGAAAGCCATGATGAAATGATAATGTAATATCTGTCCCTGTGTTGAATAAAGCAAAGCACCCTTCATCCTTCCCCCCTTTTTTGTATTCTCTCAGCAAATGAAACCTAAAGCTCTGCAACTGCACCTTACACTGCCTGATGACATTCTCGTGTATGGTTTGCACTGCTGCTCCGAGTGTGTTTTAATAAAGAGGAAGCCTCTTTCTATACATCTGAGTGCCGTGTGGTTGTTTGGAGATATTAATAAAGAGAAGCAAGCTGTTTCCCCGAGCGGCTCCCCTGCTAATTGACAGTGATAGCAGAGACTCGTCTCCTGGGCTGATGTTGGGAGGCTAATAAAGATGCATTACTTTGAGGATGTGAGAATGATGCAGATCGCGTCCCCCCCCTCCTTTCTCCCATCTTCCCTCTCCTTCCCTCCTCCTCCTCTCCCCATGCAAGCTGATTAAACTGATAAACTGCGCCAAAAAGAGGGAGAGAAGGATGTAAATAATGAAATAGGAGCAAGTAAGAGGAAGAGGCAGTAGGGAAGGTGAGAGGAGAGGTGGGGAAAGCGAGGCAGTGTTGAGATGGAGAGAGAGAAATCCCATTAGAAACAGCTCCATGCCTAATGAATAAAATGTTAAGTTTGGTATTGCCTGCGTAATTTCACAAATTATTAATTGGCGTGACATTTCAAGTTAAAAGCTCTGGCCTCTCTGTGACCCTGTGGTGTCACACTGTAAATAAAACACACACATGCGTGCACACACACACTTGACTTGCCGCTTGTGGCTTTGGTATACTCTCATTAGCATAGCAACAGCGAGCTGACCATCCGCAAGGGATACAGTAACCCAGGCAACCAGAGCTGGCCAGTCCAGCTATGCGAACCAGAGGCACAAATGGAGCCCTCCTCCCCGTCTCCATCCTAATGTATCAACACTCGAGGGTCTGAGCGAACACGCCGCAAACATTTACACCCAAGGGTGGAAGCAATGATTTGCAATTGTTAGTGTAAGTGAGCAGCATTTTTATGTACAGTTCTCGCCATTTCACTTGGATTCTAGTTTGCTGAATTCTGAAGAGCCTCTAATATCTGCAGGCTCTTCACAAGGGAACAGAAAGTTATAAATTTACATGTGATTAGAGGGCACATCCGAAAAAAACACTGGATGCACTTTATTTTTTTACGTGCATTATTTAGTCGGAGTTTAGGCTGGGTACTGAACATTAATACTTTCTGAGTACAGACCAAAATTGTGTCCATAGAAAAAAGTTGTTGCTTTCTTTAACCATGGATGTAATCACTCCCGAACCGTAACAAAGTGGTTTACAAAAACTGCCAGAAGCAGCCACCCAAATTTGGTGATGACAAGGTGTGAGAAGATGCTCTTTGACAATCTGACAAGTGCTTTGTTTGAAGCACTGTAGAGTTGTCAGATAAGAAAATACTGAATACTGATATGGGTTTTGTACCTTAACTTGGAGGACTTTGCGTTGAGCAGTTTAGCATTTTTTTATTACAAAAGGGGAACGAAGCAAGAAAAATGGGCAGCGTGAGGATCTGAGCGACTTTGACAAGGGCCACATTGTGATAGCTAGAACACTGGGTCAGACCATCTCCAAACCTGCAGCTCTCGTGGGGTGTTCCTGGTCTGCAGTGGTCAGTACCTATCAAAAGGGCTCCAAGGAAGGAAAAGCAGTGAACCGGAGACCGGGTCATGGGCTCCCAAGGCTCATTGATGCACGTGGAGAGCGAAGGCTGGTCCGTGTGGTCTGATCCAACAGACGAGCTACTGTAGCTCAAACTGCTGAAACAGTTAATGCTGGTTCTGATAGAAAGGGGTCAGAACACACAGTGCATAATACATTATATTAAAAAATATATTAGTGAGCGTTAGAGGCACTGGTATGCAGAGCCAGACCAGCTATTTCCCCTCATCACGTATCTTGATGCTATGCTATGCTATGCTATGCTATGCTGTGCTATGCTATGCTATGCTAATGTTTTAACATGAGAGGGGTATTGAATGATCAGCACAAACAGGAATTAGCTTTCCCAAGCAGAATTTCCCAAAATGTGAAGCTATTTCTTTAACTGAGCAAATTCTCCTGTTCTTTTTTGCATTACTTTTGAAAGATAATGTGTACGAGAGTGTGCTCATTTTTTTTCTGACCAACTTTCTCTCTAAATCCGTTTTCAATGAGCCACTTACTACTTTTCCTGAACATATTTTCACAGCATTTTTGACTCCAGTTCTATTTTTATCCTCTCCTCAAGGGACATTTCAGCCAAACAGCTCTTCAAATTGAGTGGGACATTGTAATAATCTCTCCACCCCTGTTTGTACCCATACACCTCAAATATAGAGTCTGCACTGGCAGATGGAGCAGTGTCAGTCTCTCTCCATCAATTGGCACGGAAATCTTGCAGAGTTTTTTGAAATGCATATGGTGGATCGTGCACAGATGGATACCTCGCGCTGGCAATTTTATTCCACCTGTCAGTGTCTATCCCACCTGCCTCACACACATACACACACACACTTGGTTGAGCCGTGGAGGCGGTATAGTGCTGTAGTTAATTAGAATTTAACATATCAAACTGCGTTTTCTCAGTACCTCGATGTGTGTGGGGGTTAATTGTGTGGGCAGAATGACTAGCTGCATAGCTGTTTGTGTTAACTCAATACAGAAACACTGGCTATGTATGGGAGCTTCTAATAATAGAGGCACGGACAGATTGGAAAATCCTCTGCACAAGCAGAATAAAAGTGCTTTAACTACATCTCTGGGTAAGCAAAGATGCAGTGGGAGAGAGGAGGAGGAGGAGGAGGAGGAAGAAAAGTTGCGAAAAAAGAGGAAGAGGGAGAAAAAAGAGAGGGGTTTTTCAATCCCTGTTTGCTCTTTGTGATTGTGAAAAGTTGTTGTGGTGATATAGCAGGCTTTTTCAGTGCTGCATTTGCCTCTGTGTTCTTTGTGTGCAGCGTTGTGCAGACCCTCTGCAGGCCTCCCAAAGACACAACTCTTTAATGAGCATATCGATCAGTGTTTCTCACACCTTCATTTCCCCCACAGAGAGAGAGAGAGGGAGATGGGGAGGAAGGAGAAGAAAAGGAAAGGGAGAAAAAAAAGCTATGAAGAGACGAAAGCTTTAGAAAAGCTTTAGACTCACAAAGTGGGGCTTTTTTTTCTAAAGACCGCAGGGGAGTCGGCTTTGTGCCTGTAAAATTCAATTTACCTTTTCACAGATGGGCTATACTGCGGCTGGTATTGAGGTGCACAACTCATAAGCCGCTCTGAATTGTGTGTGTGTGTGTGTGTGTGTGTGTGTGTGTGTGTGTGTGTGTGCATGTGTGTGTCTATTTGTACTGTATGCGCGTGCACACCCTTGAATATGCATGCTTGTGTGTGCGTACGTCTGTGGGTGTATATGCAGGTGCTCGTATGCTCATTTGTGTGTTTGTGTGTGTGAACAGAGAGTAAAGCAGCAGTGTAAGCCACCCTGGTGTGAACCTGGGTTTTCTCTCAGAGCTCCGTCTCGCTCCAGTCGCTTCTCTGCATCACATTACCTCTCCACCTCCACCCACCCAGCACCGCAGACGTGGAGGGAGGAAAAGAAAAACATAAAAGATAGCCAATGAGGCTGTTGTAGCAAGTTAAATCGCTGGGATGTGACTTCTTTGTTGACTTGAGTGAGAACAGTCAATAGTGTACAGTTTTTGCAAGATGGGACTGTTAACTTCAGAAAAATCCTTGCTGTGTCTCGCGGGTGCGGTGCTGCACTTTAGCAAACACCATGTTGAGTGATAATAATACGCTGTGTCAGCGGAACATCCGCTTCCACTTTGTATGCCACTGGAGCGACACTCCACAGCAACATTTCCTCACAAAATCAATTCCTCTCAACACCTCATAGGCTATTGGATTTAGGGGAGGAGACTGAAAACATATGTGAGCTACATACTGGTAACTTTATGTAAATGATTTGCTTGCACCAAAAAAAGCAATATGTTTGTAGCCCATTGACGTAGTTATGTCCCATCCTATACTGCAGTGGTTCCCAACCTTCTTGATTTAAAGGAGTGTAAGAAAACTTAAAAAATATACACAGTAGGCCTATATCTCAGCATTTGGTTCATTTCTGCGAAGAAAAGTAAATGAAAATGTTATTTTGAATGTTTAAATTTTGAAGACCTGAACACAGCCTCGTCCTGCATTAAAAAAACTACCAAAGAGCTAATAGAACAATGAGGAAAATAAGCCTATTAGGTGTGTATAATTGTTAAAAAAATACTTAATACAGACAGAGACGTGTATAAAATTATCAGGAAAATTCTCTCATCAATATTCACAGGAATAATCTGTTCACCATTCATCCAAATTGCTTGTTTTACACAAACTTCCTGCAGTTATTGAGTTATTGTTTGGGTTCATTGTACAGTTTATCAGTTGTCCTGTATTCATTGAATATAATATGAAATATCCATAAAAGGGGTAGTGATAGACGGCTGATTAATCGGTTGGATTATTTGCCATTTTGAAATATTCGGCATCGACAGAAAATGTCTTCAGACTCTCTGTGTGGCTGCTGTGGAACAATGTTAGCACTTCCCCTTTTTGGGAAGGTGTTGAAAAAGTTGTTTTTGAGCCCTGCACTATAACTCTCCTGCTGTAAACATGCCTACATTTCCTATTGAATAGAACTGTATTATACATGACTTTTCTTTGTCTGATATCGGCATTCTGTATCTGCGATCGGCAGCCCTGCTCTCTAAATATCGGCAACCCCCATTAAAAGACCCATATTGGTCAACCACTAGTCAGGGGTCATCAGTTTATCGCCAGTTTACTCAATGATAGAAAAGGGGTCCCTTCAGGAAAAGGGTTGGGACCCGCTGCATTTAGGCCACATGCAGTGGTGGTGCCAGAGATTTTCTTTTGCTGGTGCTCGGCCTTTCAGTGAGGGTCACAAACTCATGCAGCCAGTGATGTGTGTTCAAGTATGCATGAGCAAGGGAACAATTTCCACCCGGGTTGAAAGCTAGTTTGGTTGGCCAGCAAGTTGCTATGGTGTTAGCTACAGTAGCTAACCTAGGAGGCTAATTTCTGTTGGACTTTTGAAACTTTTACATTAAATTGAAATTTATTTATAAGGAATGCTTGTGCTGATTGCCCTGATATACGTTTTTTTGTGCATTTCCGAAATGTCAGCAAAGCCTAACATGCTATCACTGATTATTGCCATCATCCAATCTAAAGCCTAGTGCTCCTCATGGCATTTGCAAGAATCCACTGGTCCAGAACGAAAACAACCAATCAGAGCCAAGAAAGGGAACTTGATTGTTTAGTCACGTTCCCAGGTCGTTAAATATCCATGCTGGGAATGAGACTCATCAACTATCTTCAAGCCACCAAACCAATCTCTTCATATTGCGTCTTTCTATCTTTCTTGGCTCTGATTGGTTGTTTTCATTCAGGCCCGGTGGATTCTTGCAAATGCCATTAGGAGCACTAGGAGGAGCCAGAGGAACCTGATTTTCTCACAGATTATCTGTCTCATGTTCTACTGTCAGGATAAATTGAAAGTTTCAGCAAATATGACAAAAAGTTAATGTTATAAAAGTTACCTACTGCAGCTTTAAGGATGGACCTGAATCTATTTAATTATGACAGAGAATGCAAAAACGCCTTTTATATGCACATGTTCCATTTTGTATGACATTTCTACTCAATAAATCATTTAGAGTTGAATTTAAAATGACAGTTGTTCACTGTTCAGACCACTCTCTGCCTCTATCCTCATGTACATAGAGGCGCCAAACTGGTAATCACATACTCATTAGGTCAAAACAAACTCTATCTATATAAGTGAATATGTTCTTTTTTAGTCTCTATGTTCCCATCAGTATAATGGAAACTAAACTGTCCAGGTGCTCTTTCAATAGTTGTAGTTTGTGTCAATTTGCTCAGAGAAAAGATGGAAGAGGCTGAATCAGTATTAAGCAAAACAAAATAAGAAAAGTGGACAAAGGGAGCAAGAAGAGGACAGATGAAGCAGCTGCGGGGTGAAAACAGGATTGCAACAGTAAAAAAGAGGGCTGGAGTAAAGAACATGTGAGAATAAAGGTGGGAGGGAGATGAAACACAGAGATGAGAGAAAAGAGAGAGCAGCATGTATGTGACTGGGACTGCTCTGTCAGGTTCTGTTAGCTTGACTGAACCTTCAGTGTAGCTGCGTGGTTATGGTTTGTGTATCAGTGTATGTTTGTGTCCAAATGTGTGTGTGTGTGTGTGTGTGTGTGTGTGTGTGTGCACCTACCAGACTCTGCTCCTCTTACAATGTTTTTAATGAGGAGGAAAATTCTCTCCTCAGCATCCCAAAGTCTCTGCAAACTCAAATATAAAAAAGAGAGAGAAATCGTAGTCTTCATACTACAATTACAGTGATGCTCTCCCTATTTCTCTGGTAGTAAAGACACCAAACAGTTCCGCAGCAGCCACAGCAACTTCTTTGACATTTCACAAGCAGAAAAAGAGCTCACTCACGTCGACAGAGCAAACGTCAGAGTTGAAAGAGAGTTACAAGAGCAGTGGGGAATCTATTCCTTCTGTCTCTGTCAGTCTCTGTCTCTCCTACCTGTCTGTCTTTTTCTCGCACATTGTCTCTACACATTTGTGTCACTATGCTTGCAATAGCTCTTTATATAGACTATTTATTTATAGAATCTTTTAAACAAATTAAATACAATGGATAAAAATGAAAGGTGCTTTATGTAAAATTTTAACATCAACAATTCTGAAAAATCACATACAAGTTTTTACGCTTTAACAAAATCGTAGGGCTGTGTATTGGAAAGAATCTGCCCGTACGATACGTATCTCGATACTGTAAGCTAGGCGATATATTGCGGGAAAAAAATCGAATTGCCATAGTATGAAAAACTGTATGAATAGATTCTGAGCTAACTATTTTAACATTTTTATTCAACCAGATCTGCATTTGTATTTGTATTTATCACAGTTGCTGTAACATCCAGCCCTATAGTCATGTCCTGACTGTTGAGGTTTCCAAAACAAATAGGGTTGAGCGAGCACATTAATTACATTTTCTCTTGCAGATTTTTGGAACATTTTTGCCAACATTTGGATAGAAACTTCACTAATGACTCGTAACTGGAACAATTCTTACATTATAGTGCACAAGCAGCAATACAGGAAGCAACATGTCTAGTCAGTGATGTTACTTCTGAATGATCAAATTTGTCAAAAGTTTGTTTGTTTAGCAGTTTTTACCCGCACCATTTCCCACAAACCTGAGATCTTTGCAGGTTAGAATTCACCAGAATATAAAAGCTGCGGCTAGTCTATATATCGCTAATTATAACACTAGCAGGACAGGGAGGGCTGAACAGCAAAAATTCATACCCTACTTATTGTAGATTACAGCTAAAAAGTATTAAAAAATACATTAGAACGGAGAGTTTGAACAAACTTCATCAGCTGTAGTTTTTTGTATGCTAACAAATAAATGGTTTAACTTTGTGAAGGGGGTTTAAATTTTTAATATTAAGTGCTTGGGTAGATACTAATTCATCTTTGGGATAATTTGGAGAGTAGACTGCAAAAACAAATCATATTTTTTTGTAAAGGCAAAAGAAACAACCGCTTTATGAGAGACTGTGTTGTGAAATCACATCAGGACTTCAGCTCTATTTTTTGAGAAACTAAATGCTATACATGGCACCTTAACAACAAGTCCTCACACCTTAAGTGCCTTGCAAGTGGAGCAATATCAATGCAACAAAAGCAATTTACGCATATTCTGAACTGCCAACTAATACTTAAGGGTTGTTTAGTTTTTGGCAACAATCATTATTATGTTAGCAAAGTTGTAGGTGAAAACTTTGGCTGCCAATAACCAAATACAAAATGTATCCTGGTTTTGCTGCATGAATTAGCTCTCTTCCATTTGGTTTCTCCAGATTTCCCAGAGACAGCTGTTAATTTAATGGCCCATGTAGTTATTTTTGACTGAAATGTACATGAATTTGCCACAAGTTGTATTTATGACTTACAAACTGGTATGCTGGAGCATACAAGGGGCACATTAAAGCAGCATGACTCGTCCAGTAAATCACTCTAGGGCAACCTGAGGTTTGTAAATGAGGAACACATAGAGGATAATGAAGTAAATATTGGAGTTATGGACCCACAGTGCAATCATTTAGCTTCAAGGTGTTGGCACAAGTTGTTTGGAGTATTTTTATTCACTCGTTGCCTTGAATGAAACTCCAAAAATAATGGATTTGACCACTTGTGCTGTTCTGGAAAAGGTTGAAGTACTAATGCTGCACCAAGTAACTTTTTTCACTCAAAACGTTTTGAGACTGTCAAAAACAACAAGCTTGGAAAGTTTAAATGCTGTAAACAACATATTTTTCCTGATAGGTGACCTACCGCACTGTTGTGAATAATGACTGTCCTCTGTCAGTAGCAAAGGCAAAAATTACTCTAGGGGGATGATTGTGTGTGTAAAGGGTGGACTTCAACACTAGAGACTATAGTCTGCATTTAGTTTGCCACCAAAAATCAATGGTGGTTTCTTTTAATCATGAAGGAAATCTTTCCCCAACCTTAAAGGGCCAGTGTGTGGGACTTATTGGCATCTCGCGGTGACATTGCAGATTGCACCTGAATCGGCTGTGAAGTGTGTAGGAGAAACTACAATGGTCATGAAACTCACAAAAAACACTAAAGGCCCAATCTAGAGTCAGGGTTTGGTTTGTCCGTTTTGGCCTACCATAGAAAGGGTCTAACATGGCAGCCTCCGTAGAAGACCCACTCCCTCTGTAGATAAAAACTGCTTATTCCAAGATACCAAAAATGCAACAATACCTATATTCAGCTGATTATACACTAATGAAAACATACCTATGAATATTATATTCCATTTCTGCCAATGGATCCTCCTCAATGTTACACACTGGACCTTTAAACCTGCATTAACTGATCTTTTGGTAACTTAGTGGCAAGGAATACGAGACACAATCTTGACAAAAAGTTGATGGCTAACTTGTTATTATTGAAGCATCCAGCAGATACAGAGCAACATTAGCATTCATTTGTAGTAATGTGTCTTTAAGCCCTGTTTTAGTCTTTACCAACTCCTGAAGGGAATATCTGGCTCTTTAACTACTAAATCCTGCTTCTGTGTTCGCCAGCTAGTCACTAACTTCTTCTATCTGCTGATTGCAGCTTGGCAAGTAGTGTGCAGTGAGTTTTTAAAGCTTTTTCACTGAAATTTATATCTGAATATAAAAGCACTGTTGATGAGAGCAGCTGCAGGCAGTAAAACCAAAACAATAAGCTGAAAGACAGTAACAAGCTCTGAGAGCTCAGTAGAATGGTGTCGGGTGGGAGATAATTCTGTCAGTGTCCGCCACTACAAGTGACCCCTGTCACATTATAACATGTAGTCATTTCATCCACGGTTAATGTAAAAATATTGATTATAGCAGTTTTAATGAGGTAGCTTCCTATCTCTTCAACCTACCGTTAGGTGTGCCACTCAGGCTTGTTCTAGATTATATCAACCTGTTTTGTCGTTTAAGGCTTGTTGCCCTAATGATAGAGGTAAACATATACATACAGAGCATCGGAAAATAATTAGAAAGGACTAGACTTCCAGTCCATTCACCTGTTCTGCAGGCGTACTGGAAGCAAAGAGGAGAAAAACCTCATCAACAGGGTCCACACACAACCAGATAATGTTACTGGTGGAGCAGGGACACCCAATGGCAGCTTGCAGTACTGCAACTGCCTCAGACATAAGATCCTCACTGTGACACCGATGCAGTCGGGCTGATTTAAATCCTCTGTGACTCAGGTTGAATAAATACATCTGCTAACTAAACGTATCTTCAATCTTGGCGTAATCAACCTGCTTTTATCAAACTTCTGATCACTGCTCTGTGTGTGCGTGTTTAAATGGCTGTCAAACAGTCTCTGTGACTGTTATCAGAAGTCTGATTCCAGCCCAGGCAGTCTCTGTTCTCCACAGGCAGTGTCAGCCGCTTGGGATTTTGGGCAGACAGTGTTGCTACGTAGATATCCAGACATCAGGACTAAGGGTGTTTCCCTCGGGAGATAAGGGAGCTTGATGGGTGACTGCACCGCAGCATGGCAGGGGCCAGTTTCCAGCCATGTGTAAGGCGTCTGGCTGCAAAATGTTCCTCCTCTATGAAGTTGAAGGTCAAAAACTGAAGTTGTCTGGACTCACAGAGGGAGATTTAATCAAAACGTGAGTGACATGAACAAATTATGTTTGGGCTCACTTCTTTTCAGCCTTTTTTTGCTATAGATATAAGAGATTAGAAGATCATACTTATGACTATAATTGGCATATTCAAATGACTTGGTGATTGCACAACACGGGCTTGTTCAATCTCAAAATGGTCTGCACCGTTTAGCTACGGTTTCAGGGTTAAATGGAGTGGTGTTTTTTTTGCAACAGGCTTTGAGGTACGTCTTCACTCAATTGAGGCGGGGGGGGGTCGTCAGAGGTGTTACCCAATCAGCAGCACCACCGTATCTGTTTAAATAAATGTTTTTGCTACAACGGGACTGAATGCACGCTATATGTGCCATTTACAAAAGCAGAATGTAAAATGGAATATGCCACCAGGGTGTTAAGTATGTTATGCAGCCCCATACGCAACAATGGTGTGTGTTCTGACACCTTTCTATCAGAACCAGCATTAACTGTTTCAGCAGTTTGAGCTACAGTAGCTCGTCTGTTGGATCGGACCACACGGACCAGCCTTTGCTCCCCACGTACATCAGTGAGCCTTGGCCCCCCCATCACCCTGTCTCCAGTTCACTATTTTCCTTCCTTGAACCACTTTTGATAGGTACTGACCGCTGCAGACCGGGAATACCTCACAAGAGCTGCAGTTTTGGAGATGCTCTTACCCAGTCGTCTAGCCATCACAATGGCCCTTGACAAAGTCGCTCAAATCCTTCTAACAAATTTACTTTGAGGACATGGAATGTTAACTTGCTGCCTAATATATCCCACCCACTTGCCATGATAACCAGATAATCAGTCTTATTCACCTCACCTGTCAGTGCTCATAATGTTATGGCTGATCAACAAATTATATTAATGATTATCAGTCCCTCCAGGATTTCACAGTTTGATTGTTGCAACCTAAAATGTTTGATTTCATGGAAGCTTTTCTTAATAATAGATGTTGCAATGTTTTCAGACATTTCTTTGCAATGAAATTACGCGAGAAAGTGAAAATTACATTATTTTTTTTTTTACAATGTATTCAAAAAGCAACTTTGTTACTTTGATCATGTATGGCTCAACATTTTGCTCAGGGGACTACATTGATTGGTCAAATTTGTGGTGATCAGAAATCATCACAGTTTTGCAGAATTCACAGGATTGGTTGAATTTGCTAATTGTTGCGATGAATGACTGGATTATAGCCAGTGTCTTCAAATGACTGGCATATAAACCACTGGCATGAATCCAGATGTTGAATATGTGATGGAATTTAAGGAATGTGAGGTGGAAATTATATTAACAGAAACATATAAACACATTGTCCTGTGTTGTAACCAGTGCAAACACTGTTTTGGGTCACATGATTTTTTAAGTCATGAACATAAAAACATGCCATAAACATTTATATCAGTGTAGAAATGTACACATGCAGAAATGTGTAGCTTTAGCTTCATCTAAACACAAAGTCCTCAGCCTGAGGACAAGGCTGATATTTGGATTTTATTGTGCTATTCTCTCAGCACTGTGCCTGCTAGATTTATTGGAATGTTTCACCACTCGTTACACTGTGGATTCACACTTCCAAGGACATAAAAAGACAGAGTTGGTAATGATACATCCCCTCGTCTCACAGCAAGCAGACGGGAAGGAGATTTCACTGTCTTTCCAATTCTGATGCAATGTCTTATTCATTACAAGCCTATTGCAGCCTTTGGAGTGTCTCTCTCTTTTCTCTTTTCTTTTAGACCCTCGGGGGAAATGTGCATCTGATATGGACTGGAATTGGAATACATTTTTTTTTCAGGAGCTGACTAT
The DNA here is from genome assembly GCF_905237075.1 of Dicentrarchus labrax. NCBI lineage: Eukaryota > Metazoa > Chordata > Actinopteri > Moronidae > Dicentrarchus > Dicentrarchus labrax. Next base: position 8,791,574 of record NW_026136711.1, read on the forward strand.
CTCATGCTTTGGCATGTTGTGGTGTGGTGCGCCTTTAATGCGTTAAAATGGTAAAGCTCCCTATGGAAGTAGGTGTGCACCGATAGAAACTATTCCCCGGTGTTGCCCTCATGCCGGGTGTTTGATTTTCCCTTGTTTTTTCTCTTTCATCCTCCCCTCTCTGGTACATGGTGTGTACCCCATTCTTCCACCCTCATCTCTGTTTGTTCTGATAACGAGCATAGAGGCATACACGGCCTGCCCACAGAGGGAGCGACAGAGAGGCACGGAGAGCAAAAAGAGAGAGTCGAGGAGTAGAGAGAGAACACTCTGTTTTCATAGGAGACTCCTTGTGTTCCACTTTTGCCATAATGGCCTATTTGTGTACGACAATCTCGCTCCAACACCTCGCCTCTGATGCCTGGTTTATTTTAAACAATGCAGGCTGCGCTTCCCCAGATGTAGTTATGCGTGCGTGTGTGTTTTAATGTGGATACGTGTGCCTGTGTGTATGCGCGCGCGTGTGTTTTTCCAACTATGTGGGAAGCCGACGCCCGCGCCTCTCATCTGTCAGCTCAGCAGGGTTGCTATGGGAACGACAGAGGGCCAATAGAAGTAATGAAGATGCTCTGAATTGTTGCGAGGTGACCTTGAAAAAGCAGGAGTGGCCTCGTCTGCAGGTACGAGCTGCGACTCTGTCCATCACGTACGCACTCGGAGAGTTATTTCAAAAGGTGGAAGTTGCTGCTCTGAGCCAGCCGACCCACAATGCACTGTGTCTCCCTTGCTTGTCAAGTCACAGAGTTTACACACTCCTTTAAAATGCTCCTGACGACTGAGTATTCTCTTTGTTGGGAGATGTTGAGTTGTAACTGGCAGATGCTTTCTTCAAATATTCCAAATCATCCTTCCATCCCGTTCTGAGGCCCCGTTTTACACGCAGGAGCACTGCGGATCACCAGAGTGCCGGTATTAACACCCAGCTTTTAATCAGAGGCTGATGGAGTGGCATGGAAACCAGGTGGAGGCTCTTTCTGGGATATAAGTGCCATTAACTGATCAAGTAAAGCAGCCGAAACTCACAACGACAGCAGCTGTACTCCCTAATGGAGAGAAACTGCTAATAACACTGTGCGCATGTAAGTGCTAGAGCGTGTGTGAGCGAGTGCTACAGTAACAAATGTGTATGTGTCTATGTGGTCCTTGTTCGTGCATGTGTGTGTGTGTGTGTGTGTGCTGACAGAGGAGATGAGGAATTGAGGTCAGGGGGAGTGCAGACCTACTTTGAGAGATTCCTGTTCGTTTGTTAATGTCAAGCAACCACCATTTAACACTGATCCCACCCCTCATTGTCTTGTTCAGACTGACCTCTTTGACCCTGTGTGTGTGTGTGTGTGTGTGTGTGTGTGTGTGTGTATGTGCGCGCACGCGCGTGTGTGGGCATGCACTTGTTACCTCCACACCAATCAAGCGCAGTACCATTATTGATTGCACTGCACTCTGCTCACCTTTCCACTTGTTTACTTGTTTTAGTGATTAGCCCGACCCCCAACAATCTGGCGCTCATCACGACCGCTTTCCAATAGAAATGGGGGGCAGCGCTCCGGGTAGGAGAGTCAGGGAGGGAATTGAAAGGAGGCGAGGGGGCGAGGGAACGAGGAAATGAGGAGATGGGAGAAGGAGGCGTGAAATCCCATGATGGGTTCTGCTCAGCATCCTGAGGATTACAGCGACATCCACATCCACCAGTGCAGCGGAAGGGAGCGTTCCTGAAGCACACCAGCGCATTTCAAAATGAAATATCCAACACTGGAAAGAAAACAGATGCTTACTTTTATAAGATGATTGTGGTATGTAAGTAAACAAAGGTTTATGTATACATATGTGCTGGGTTTTATTTCTTTGCACAAAGGATAAAAGACAGCATACAGAGGGGAAATTCATTTATGAATACATTTGGAAGCTACTTGAACTGTGCACCAATAGACCTTTTTCACAGCAGACATTTTGACATGAAATAGTAGGGTAAACACGGATGTTACCAATGATAAAATTAAGGATTTGTCCCATTTAGTAGTAGAACATTTCTAGAGAGCCAACATGCATCCTGACTAGTACCATTGGTATTGATTAGTATCATTGGTGTTTACCCTACTATTTCATCTTCTGTTCTCCAGCTTAGCAAGGCATGGTAAGCTCTGGATTTATGTGTATAGGACTGTTAGAGCGATACTGAGTGTATCAAGAGTTTGGTGGGTTGGCACTGCCTTTTTTAGCCTATTAAAAACCAGAAACACAAGAGCAAATATGTACTTGGACGGATTAAACTGTGTGTTTGTCTGCTCTAACATAAGCTGCAAATGTTGACGGCCCTCCCACTCTGTTTGTGGATTTCTGGTTTTGGTTTTCCTGCTCTATGTAGTAGGCAGTCAGAGTGGCAGAGGTATGTCCGCAGGATGAATCAACTCCTCCTGGCTGACAGGGCTGAATATGTCAGTTCTCCTCTCAGCTGACATGGTTTTAATTGGTTGTGGGTTCTATCAGATTTTCACCGTACACGTTGCCTGACACGACAGTTGCCCACATCCATGCACTCACTACACCACTGATAATACTGATTTGCATCCATCCATCCATTATCTGGAGTCAAGTCAGGGTGGCAGGAGGCTAAGCAGTGAGTATGCCTGTTTACTGATTCACATGTTGTACTGTATTATGTACCTATTGGTTAAATAAATTTGTTATACTTAAATCAATAATGATCTGTCTTCCTTGCTTTGTGTGAACTTTTAGTTGGTTCATGGCACATGCCTGTTACACACACTAATAACTTACAGGTTACAGGTTCAATATAAAAAAGGCCCAGTCACGACTAGCACATCCACTGTGTGAGAGACGGTCATGGGTGCTACTTTTGACTTCAAGTTCAAGACCTTTATTGTGTCCCCGAGGGGCAATTAATTTTGCCGCACTAGCAATAAAAAATAACACAACAGCAGCACAGGGTGAGACATACGGATAAAAGGGAACAGCCACCCATACATAACCACATAAAAAACATGAGTGCAAGGTCAAGTACACATTAGTGACAGAACGAGCATGGTTGGAGATGTGCTGATGTTAACCATACTTCACAGAGTTCAGCAGAGAAATAGCAGAGGGTATGAAAGAGAATTTAGAATTTAGTTTTAGCTGCTGGTTGTCTGAGGCGGGAACCAGATGGCAATAACTTAAAGTCTGAGTGCAGGGGGTGAGGGGCCTTCTTTAGCACATGTTTGTTGTACAGTTCAGGTTTAGGACTTTATTCAGCACTGATATTTGGTTGGTTGGTTGAGAGAAGCATACTGACAAATACGTGAAAAAATACTACAAAAAACTGACTTAATAAAAGATTTATTAAACAGTATCATCAGGAATCTGTCCACCTGGAAGTTGGCTAGCTTACTCAAAAAAAAGAGACGCTGCTGGCTTTTTTTACTCAGCATATATGTGTTCAGTTCAAAGGTCAACTTATTATCAGTAACGATTCCCAAATACTTGAACATTTATAATTGTGTTTTCAGGAGTTGGATGGTGGTATCTAAAATCAGTCCATGTTCTTAGTCTTTGTCACATTCAGTTCTAAAAAGGCTTCCGTAGTGTAAAATGGGACCACGAGCCGTTTCAGTATTGTTCATTAGGCTCACTATGACTGTGTTATCTGCAAACTTTACAATGTAATTATTGTTAAACTCTACAACAGTCATTAATGTACATGATATATAAGAGAGGAACGAGGGGAGCCAGTTGATGTCCATTTACTCTCACTCACTGAGTCCTGTTGGTAAAAATAAAGATTTACTGATACAAGCCACGTTGATGGTCCAATTCTAAAGTTAGGAATCAGTTGACTGAAGCTTTGCTGCTAACAGCGTCTCCACTCTCGTGAAAGGTAACATGTCAATGTTAGGGTCTCGTGACAAGAGTAACGTTTGCGCAGCGTGGCTCGTGAGGTCGGTACATAAACAAACTGTGTGTACAGTATGTGCATCCTCATGTACGAGCTGTACAAAAAAGGATGGGTTCCTGTTTTGTACTCATAGTGTAGCACTACTAGGGGCCCCAAAACTCCACAGGGAACCTTTAATCAGTATTATTTAATTAGAAACAGACAATAAAGATGATATCAGAGGAGAAATCAGAGTAAGAGCATGTAAGGGTTTTGATGTTGGTTTTTATTTAAACTGTACAATTTTCTGACTACTTATAAGGATAACAGATTTCCTCATTTTAATTTTTCATGTAATTGTTAACTTATAGTTTCTGTAAATCTTATCTCCCATAGGTACAGTATGGTTTAATTGTTTTAAAACCTTTTCTATACCCTGATTTTAAGTATTATCTAATGAAAGTCAGTATCAGGCCAAACAATTAAAATGTGTTTTCATACTGGAAAATACTCCACATCGAGTTCAAAACACTCACTGATGTGTAGCTGTTCTATTTTGCTCTTCAGCTGTGGTTCATCACTTCTTGTGGGCAGACAAGAGATCATACCCAACATCATCTGAATTGGACAAGCAAGGTGAATTTATAGCATCTCATTCAGCAGTGATGGGACACTTCTCTCTGTTGGAGCTCCTCTTTGGGATGCCGAATTGTTACATAATAATCTTGTCCAGCATTAACAGAGACTGTGGGTACACAGTGCATGTTAAATCACACAGTGAAATTTTAATAAAGGAATCAATAGTAAACTTGTTGCTATTTATGACAAAACCAGAATATAGTGTTGATGAAACTGGGGTCAGGACACAATAACAGATGCTCACCAATCAGCAACACTGCACCAAGCTGTGAGTACGGATGGCTTCAGGGTTGATTAGGATGTGTGATGAAGCATCTTTTGCATTTCAAGGTAGCCATGATTATTCGTGCATGCGTGAACTGGACAGGGATGCCTGTGATTGACTCTAGTGTACAAGCCATGACCACCTGCATGGATTACACAGATTAGCCAATAGGTGACATCATGCTTGGTGATGCACTGAAGATTTTCTGCCAATAGGTGACATCATGCTTGGTGATGCACTGAAGATTTTCTGCAATCACAAGTTTTACCAATGGTTTACCGACACTGAATACTGCTGAAATGTATATAAAGTACTACGAACTTCTTCTCACCAGCACAGAAACCTGAACTTTTATGTACCAAGAGTCTGAAATTAATCAAGGCCTCGATCCCACATGAAGCACAAATTTTACAAATCACCAACCAGGGAAAGTCGTCTTTTTTGCAGCTCCAAGTGATCCAAGCTTTAAACCTTTCTATAATGGGAGTAAGATCAGATCATGAAGCACAGAGACGTGACTGTTAATGTGAGCAGGTGCTTATCGTAGCATAGAAAAGACATGCAACGTATCACAAGTTGCAGCGTCTTAACAGGCAAAGCATGTTCCCGCATTCATTTGCAATGTCTTCATGTGCGTAGAAGTGGCAGGAACCACTTTTCCTGAGATTAGGTGTGATAGTAGTGTGGCAAGATAACTGTAAGCTTACATCCTCATTGCACCAGAAAACCATAAACCACAGGGAAACAACATAAAAGGATTTGATAGAGGATCACTAAGAAATGAAATGTTAGGTTACTTAAATGTATTACATTAGCTACATGCTTAAGTTCAGCTGAGTGGTAAACCTGGCATGGGATCGCCCACAGCAATCATATCACAGTCATGTGACTGACCTCGATAGCCCAAATATAATATATAAAATATATATATATAATATAACAATATAATATTGTACCTGTTATCTGGCAGTATGTAGTGGTGCTCGCAAAGGTATTTACGGTCTGACCTGATTGAGAACAAGGGTGAGACCAAAAATCATCCTGGGCAGACTGTAGAACCTGTGAGGTGACCAAAATACCACTGAAGAATTAAACCACAGCTGGATTCAAGTAAAAAAACAAGGTTTGAATTTCTGCCCTACGGTTTGTGAAGAAAATGTAACTGAATCGCAGAGTAATGTACAGAGCAGGGTTCCCTCTGTTTTTAAGAAAAGGTTTTCCAGGAGCTTTTCAGGATTTTTTCTTGACAATGTAAGACAGCACTTGCTCACAAACAGTAGGTGGGCATTGTGTAAGGTACAACCTACATAAGGCCGTTTTTTTGTCACGTTTAGCCAGCCAATTTTTCTACTTTCTAAACTGAATACAGTTTTCCTCTAACCATAAAATTAATTAAGCCATAGCGCAGGTTAAAATACAGCCAGGACAACAAAGATTGTTTCCAGGATATTGATCAGGTGTTTCCATGACCCATGACTACAAATCAATGCTAATGTTGCTCCGTATCTGCTGAATGTTTTAATAATACTCTAAACAAGTCAGCCATCAACTTTTTGTCAAGATTGTGTCTCGTATTCCTTGCCCCCAAGTTACAGAAAGATCAGTTAATGCAGGTTTAAAGGTCCAGCTTGTAACAATTAGGAGGATCTTACGACTTTACGAGAGTTTCGTGGCCACCGTAGTTTCTAATACAATCTTTACCACAAGATGCCTTTAAAGATGACGATATGGATCAATAGTTGCACTTTGTTTCAGTTATATTGGATCGCTGGATCATCAATTCATGGATTTAGATCAATTGATCGTTACACCCAACGTGTAGACGCTATAATTAACAAAAACATAATACTTCACGATAACACTGCCAAGAATGTGTTATTATCTATAAAACTGCCTGATTATGTACAGTTTGAATGACGTGGTGGGTATAGTTATAACATTCACCAGAGACTACAGTCTGCCTATAGCTCATAATGCCTCGTAAGAGCAGAGGAAATCTGTACGTATGATATCTAAAAGAGGTGTAAACACCCAGGTAGCTGCTGTGTAATGGAGGACTACAGATCCCTGCCTGTCGTCTCTGTCAGTCCTCACAGGGAAAGGCAGAGCAGTCTCAACTGTCAAATTACTTTCTCAAGTCAGATTGGAACAAAAGCTTTTTGACTCAAACTTGAAGGTCATAACTGAGGAATTTATTCATTGTTTCATCTCTGCCTGGGACAGAACAATTACTCCTGTATATTCTAATCTCGCCATGCATCCATGTACACTTCTGGCAAGCTTCAAAGGGTTCCTTTGAAAAACAATCCTCCCTCGCCCCCCACATCCATAACAAATTACCATACAAAAGTCTCCCAGCACACGACGCTACACTACACTGGATCTCTTCACAGACGGAGCTCCGCTGGATGATTGAAGTCGAGCTCTCCTGAATTTCCTCAGCTCGCCTCTGTGATCAAAGTGGATGAAGGCAGGCGGTTAGCAAGACGGGCCCAGAAGTGAAGCGCTGCCTGGGGCTCACTCTGTTCTGTGCATGGGGAAAGACTTCTCTGCCTTGTACCCTTCACTCTGCAGAATATTCATTGTCTATAGCTCACACATGGCATGCCTCAGCTCTCTGAAGCTTAATTTTCACTGGTTCCTGGGCTAAGTACAGTCAAACTTTTATTAGTGTTTTAGTGTCGCCCACGCAGACTGATTATACAGCGTATGATTCTATTATAAATGTCCGAAGTGAATGCATTATAAGAAGTGTTTAAAATGCATAAAGTGGCAGTAATATGCTCCCTCCTGCCTCACTCAGTTCACACAGTAGTTCCATCTGAGGCATATAATGTGATTAACGTCTTTCAACATTTTATAGCTTGATATTAGTATTCTGATACAAAAAACATGGTTTTATCTTCTTATTTACAGTCGTGTGACCTTTACTAACTCAATTAAGTGTTTTTTTTTTCAAGTAGCTGGACATTCATCTGCATTCCAGATGTTGGAATTTGCTCGCATTCAGCCACAGGTGCATTTATTAGGGGGGGACAAGTGAATGATGTATTGGATGATAAATCCAATAATCCAAATTTTAGGCCTTAAAATGTCTTGAATATGATGTTAATAGGTCTTAAATGTTGATTGGATTCATGAGGTTAACATTTCTTGTATAAAGTTGCATTTTCAGTGTCGCTTTTAAAAGTGTTTTTGGGAAAGATTTGAACTACTACAAAACGAAATAAACATGGAACCAGTACCAATTTTCCTTTATATTCTTTACACTTTTGCATTCAAAATAGTCTTAAAGTCTTAAAATGAACCTGCTTAAACCTGCAGAAACCCTGTTATTATAACATATGATATGTGATGATGAAGTCATGACAGAAAGTCTTTGGCACTTAGACTCTGCCCTGAGGAGAAGCAAGATAAATGTCCCATGGAGTGTCGCTGTGCTTTTGGACAGATGTGACCAGCTGCTGACAACAGATGATATCACATTTGACAGTCCCTGATAATGACAGCTAGCAAATTATGCGTGAGCATACACGAGAGGAGTAAATGAAGGGTGGAAAGAGAAATTAACTCCAGGCCTATATGCAAAAGTCTTCCTGAATGAACTTTGGCTAGAGCTTCATTAGTGAGGTCCAACACTGATGTTGGGCAATAAGGCCTGGCTCACAGTCAGGGTTCCAGTTCATGCCAAAGGTGCTGGATGGGTTGAGGTCAGGGCTCTTGCGTCAAGATCTTCCATAACAAAGTATTCCTTTATGGACTTTGCTTTGTGCATGAGAGCATTGTCACGTTGAACCGGAAAGGGCCAAACACAAACTGTTGACACAGAATTGGAAGAACATTAGTCTAAAATATTATCAAGATTTCCCTTGAAGGAATAGTATGAGATTTTGGGAAACACACTTATCCGCTTTCATGCTGAGTTATATGAGAAGATTAAAACCACTCTCATGTCTGTGTATTAACTATGGAGCAAGAGCCAGAAGATTATTAGCCAAGCTTAGCATAAAGAATGAACGCAGGGGCATGTAGCATGTAGCTCTCCAAAGTAAGTACACCATACCTGTTATCTCTAAAGCTCGGTATTTAACTCCTTGTATCTCCGTTGTTTAATCTGTACACACGCAGAAATGTAAAACTGAAAAGTTGTGGTTATTCTGTAAGTTACATGATATAATTATTCTTATTCTACCATGAGGGTGCCAGAGAAGATACCAGGGGGGCATTGTTATTTTTATATTCTTTAAACATATTATACCAACCTCTTATCTTTGTAAAGAGCCAATGTTACAAACAGCATGTGTATTTCCCTTCCTCTCCACAAGGAGACACACAACTGGTGGCTCAGTGAGTACCTCCCTATTCACTTTAGAAATAGAGAGCTGGGCGGGACACTTGATGAGTGTTTGTAGGTGTTTGCCATCTGTCATTTGATCACTGATTCACTTCAGTGTAAGTAGCAGTTTCTTTGTATTCATTGAGATTATAGTGGTGTAAGAGTTGACATGAAGGTTAATGGATGATCTTTGTTTGATCTTTATTTGAAATATTTATGACACTTTAATGTACAAATGTTTGCCATGATTTGAAGACTGGATTTGATTATTTGTTTGGGAAAGATATTGTTGCTGCTTCACATAGAACCTTAAATCCATAACAGCTAGGCTAACGGTTTCCCTCTGTTTTCAGTCTTTATGCTACGCTATGCAAGTCCATACTTTGCCCACAGACGTGATAATGGCATTAGTCTTCTCTCAGTGCCCTTGATGTAGGCACTGGCTTAGATCTGGAGTTAGTCCCCGGGCGCTGTATAGTGGCTGTCCACTGCTCCCAGTACTCCCAGTATGGGTTAATTGCAGAGGACAAATCTCACTATATCTCACTTATATAGTCATATATTGTATGACAATTTCTAATTACAGTCAGTCATGCAGGTAGTGAGTCAGAGAGTCAGACTTTCATGCATCTCATCACAGACCTACACTCAGTCTTTGCCTTTTTATTAACTGTAACACCTATCTTTCCCTAAACTTAACCATTCTGTTGTTGCCAGGTATCGATAACGTAAAGCAAGAATTTTTAAAATGTTGGAATTTGGTGTGAACCTCATTATCTGGGGTTTTTCAAAATATTCTATTATGACGTCTCTTGTCTGAAAATAGGGTTGATTTCGTTTTAACTGATGCTGTGTGTGTTTCTGTGTGGAAAGACTAATGAAATGTATGTGTTAAACAGCTTCTTCTTTGTGTGGGGAAGTGCTATGAAGTCTATAAATATCTGTTGGGAGTCCATGGTGTATGGATTGTACAGGCACATGCTGATCTGTCTGTATTATTTATACAAGACAGTCGTCTGTATGGACCTGGCTGCACTGCGCCTGTATAAAAACACACTGCTGGAAAGTCATTTATCTCCTTGGTAAAATGGGTTAGTAGTCTCAACTGCATGTCTTTTTTGTGCTTCTTTTTGTTTTATTTTGTGTAATATTTACCATGAAACTGAATCAGATCCAACATCTGCCATTACTACGAGCAACCACCGAAGCATTCAGCCAAAGACACTAACGCTGGAACAGGTTTGAGCCAGTAACAGGGAGTACCTGAAGATAGGACTGGAAATGCTGGTGTAGACAGTTCTCCTGGAGCAGGCTGTTTCTAGTGTTTGCTGAAGTGACAGCACTGGAACCGGTAATCTGCCAGGGACAGATGGATCATTTTGCTTCTTGCGTTTTCATCATTCAACGGGTAAGCTGACCAATAGAGCATTTTCTCAAAAACTGGGAGTATTCCTCTGAGTAAGTGGTCCAAAAACACACCTCGGACCAATTACTGCTCCTGTTGACCTGATATGAAACAAACCCTGCAGTAACAGTTCCTGGCAAACTACCTGTGCCAAGTACTATAAGCTGCAAGTTTTGCTAAGTAAAAACTGCTGGCTGTTGACAGTTTGGGTCTCAGTTGAATTATAGATGTAGCAATGGATTCCTTTTCCCAAGACCAGTGTTCTGCTCCAATGGAAACATCAGTGATAGAGAGTGACATGTCGACAAGCCAATTATGTGACCGGCCAGCTGTCATCGGCAACAATATCTCCACAGTCATCTCCGTCTCTCAGACTCTGAGACTTCACAGAGTCTGAAAATACAGTGACAAGAGGCCACACAGATTCAAGGCTCTTAGAAAATAATAATGCAGTTGAAAAGGCATATTCAATGAGCTGCAAAGTACAGATGTGTATCGAGGGCAGTGCTACAACTGTGTGTGTGTGTGTGTGTGTTTCTCTGTGTGTGTCCAGAACTAAAAGAGAGAGAATGATGGTGCTGTAATCAGGCTAGGTCCCAGGAGGGCAGACAGCACTGCTGACAGCGAGTTGGTACCCATCTTCAGAGCAGGATTTCTGGGCCACAGTCCCTCTGTCTGGCTTTTAAAAAATAGCAGGGGGGCAGCTGGATGTGGAAGCACATGCTGGAGGCAGAAAAATGACCCGGGCAGAGAAAATAAGGGGGGCTTGATTTTCTAGAGGCAATGACAGTAACACAAAAGCTGGACTGTCTATCAGACTGAATCACACAGCCTAATTGATACAGTGTAGAGTCTGGACTTGGAATGATAGTGGCTGTTGCTGTCTTACAAAGGCAGGGAGCAGTGATTACAGAAACAGTAAGTTGAGACACTGTAACATGCTCTATATACATTTTTTTATTATTAATCACTGTGTCAGACTTAAAGGAACCAGTGTGTAGGATTTAGTGACATCTAAAGGTGAAGTTGCAGATTGCAACCACCCGAATACAGCTCGCCTTCCAAGTGTATAGGAGCAACTACGGTGGCTTCAAAACTCGCAGCTACCGAGTTTGTCCGTTCTGGGCTACTGTAGAAATATGGTGGTTTAACATCACAGACTCTGTACAGGAGGAACCCCTCTCTAGATAAAAAAGGGAACGAAAACACAACATATATCCCCTTCAGACCCTGTGTCCATTACAATGGACGTCACTTGACAGGGGCTTCTTTTTTACTTTTTGCAACATTTAACAGACAAAAAATAGGTATGATGTTGTCATATGATGTTGGTATTTTAAGAATTGTTTGGACCTGATGTCCATTGAAATGGACAAGAAAAATAACAATTAAAGGGTTTTGATTAAAAACATTTTTTTTATTGATTCTCATTTCTGGTTGCATTAAGGATGGGAAAAAGTCATTATTATATTTTTCACAACCTTGGAACATAAGGCGGGTCTGAAGGGGCTACTATATTCAGGTGATTATGAGAACGTACCTAATTTTATGTTCCATTTCTACCAATAGATCATCCTAAATTGATCTTTAACAATAAACCTAGATTTAATTTAATCTCATCTAAAATATACATAGTGAACAATCTGAAGGGCGCAGGGAAACGCAGTATCTAACAACAAAATATGTTCTCATTTCTTCTTCTGCTTTCTTGTCATTGAGTTACTTTAACAAATTCATCTTCAATTAAATATATGGTTTAAAGGTAGCTTCACCACATCAAACTGTGTAAACTGCACAAGATTCAGAGGCTGCAAAGATGGCATTTATACAGGCTAGTACCTTTAAGCAGTTAATCTGGTGTTACTTTTTATACCATTATTCACAAATTTAGTTACTATGTTTATGGTACAACTCAATTGCTAAGATGCTGGAGCATCAAACTGGATTGTTCAATTACAGGAAACAGTAATTTATCTTTGGCTAGCCTTAACTAGCCACAGTGTCACTGCTGTTTGTTTTGTTTGTTGCAGACATGCACAAACTAATTTTGATAGAAAAAGATGCATATAAAAAGAGGTACAGTACAGCGATTTATTAAGGAAGACACTTTAATGCTTCATTTGAAATATTTATAATCCATCACTGTCATGCAATAAGACAGCATTGTAGTTACACTTTTTTTCAAACATCTCTTTATTGTATTCTATAAAAAGGAGACAATAAGTCCACTGACAAACAAGCATAATCTGAACAATTACTAAACTAAGAGATAAAAACAATGTAACAAAAACAAGACAAACTGTTAAAACAGAAAATACATGTCATTTTAAATGTGAAGTACCACCTGCAGTACTCCAAAGTACCCTTAGGGGTACACTTGCCTACATCTGAGAAACTCAGCCTTTTATATCAGCACACTGCAGGTCTCCTTTGTCCACTGGAGGGGCAACCTAGAAAGCACTTTATCATATTTATTTATTTATGTTTTATCTACCAAAAGGGCATCCTAGAGGAAACTTTTGCAGCATTTCTTAGAACACAACAACCTAATCCACCAGTCCCTAAGGGGACATATGAAAGCTGACGCTTATTCTCATTGTCATACACAGCTGTGTATGAATCATAGGCCTACAGAGATATGAGTAAACAGGTTTTTTCATGTGATTTTTCTGTGAGTGTGAATAGAACCAGGGTAAGTCATTACAGGGTGTGCATATATTGGAAATAATGAACCTTTTTCACAGACATTTGAAATATAATAGCCTGAAAAACACAGATGGTGTAACAATGGCTCAGTGATGGCCTTTCCAGTGAGCCAGCGTGTACAACAAACCTTAAAGCTGGCTCACATAAATGGAATGCAGCCTTCATTAAAGGACCAGTAGGATTTAGTGGCATCTTATGGAGAAAGTTGCAACTAACTGCTCAAGTCTGTTTTTGACGACCTGGACGGTAAAAATAAAAAACAATGATTCTAACATTCAGGTCATTATAAACTTATGAAAACATACCGATGAATAGGCTATTATATTCCATTTGTGCTAATAGATCCTTCTAAATGTTACACACCGGACCTTTAATCTTGTTAATTACACCTGTGCTTTTCCTCCTTTGACATGTCAAAATGTGAAGTGTCTATTGACAGACTCTGTTGTTGATGAGTAAAGTTGAATAAAAAAGAATGAAATAAAAAAATATAGAATTATTAGAACTATAACAAAATATTATAATGAAAAGGTTGCTCCCAACTGTATCATGGTGGGCCTGTCTGACCCAGGGCACCAATATTATTATTATTAATTATTAATTAAAATAATAATAATAATATTAATGTCCGGACTGGGTAGCTGTGATTTCAATTACAAGTCAGGATCTGGAAATGGAGAGCTTGCTGCTTTGTCACCAGGATAAAGGTTAATATTCCCTAATCCTTACAACCCTTTGGATTTATTTAACCCATAAAATATGTACACTGTCAACGCAAATCAACTGAAACACCCACTTCACATCTTTTTTAATTCATATACTGAAATAGTGTCAGTGGGCTCCCCTTTACTAAATATAGGTTATCACAACACACAGGCTCTCTCCCTCTCTCTCCGGATCGTACCATCGCAGGGATGAATTTTAACTTGAGCGATGAAAGCTGGAGATGAATACTTCATCTGTGACCCACATAATGGCGATATATCAGGCTCGGTAAGCGGAGCTCGGTCGTTGTTACAGCCCGCTCCTCCGCTGTGCGCTCCCGGTGCGGCGGGAGCTATTACCGGCGCGTCTCCCATCTTCCTCCGCCTGGATCCGACTCCTCACTCCATCTCGCTTCCAGGAGGAGGAGAGGGAGAAGGAGAGGGAGAAGGAGAAGCGGCAACCACCGAGAGAGAGGCGGCGGAAACGGAAAAAGTAAGTGGCTCGCGGGGGGAAACGAGTGGAAATGTAGTCGGTGTTTCTGAGGGGAGTCACTGGGTTTACATGAGTCCGGGCTCAGTTGGAAAGTAGAGCTAGTAACTTCAGCTAGCAGTATTTCGTTACTCGTTACATTCGGCTTGAGGAAACCTCGAGAAAGTTACTCTTTTCTGCTCTAAACTTCGGCTGGAGACAGACAGCACAGTCAGGCTAGTGGCGCCATAAGGGCACTGTAGGCTAACATTAACACTGTTTTTAAAGAAGGTGACACTTTCTTTTGCCTTGTTGCTAGCTGTGGGTTTAATTAAAGTACAGTCATTAATCCATTAAGCCTTTATGAAGCCAGCCACTTCACCGTGGATATAGTACAATGTAAATGTTGGTCCTGTAATTGGCTTTGTGTGTGACACTGTGATAATTAGCCGCCTAAAAGCCTCCATTACAAATGTACAAAGGATAAACAACAACATGCAGTTGTCTGAATGGTTCCTCCCATAGTGAAGAGCAGGGAGAAGAACATATGGTAATTAAACACACTGAGAGTGATGGAGCTTTATACTGAGGGGTATTAGTGATATGGTACCAAATAAATCACAGACACCAGCAATATTGTAGTAGTAGATAATGCAGATAATCATCTATCTATCTATCTAGCTATCTATCTAATAGATGTACTTTATTGATCCCAAGTTCTTATACATATCTATAGAATACACAATATGCAGAATATCCTAAAATACAATACAAAATCTAATAAATAGACAGATAAAATAATAGAAATATACATAAAATACTATATACACAGTGTGCAAAGAAGATTGAAGTTTACAACAGTGAGCTAGAGAGTATGAAAATGTGCAAATTATTGAAGAAGGAGGTACGGTAAAGCAGAGAGTTCTCTTTTAGACAGGTGAGGCATTGTAAATGACACAATATACACTAATATGCCAGTTTAATAGGTACACTAAGCCACAACCAATACAGTCTAATATGACAGCCCTGCAGTATATCCATATATACCTGCATGAGGATTAGAATGTTTCGTTTTTGGAGAAACTCTTTAAAGAGGTGTTTCTAGTATTTAGTCTATTCCCAGTGATAATTGGATGGAGAAAATATTAGAAATACCTCTAAGGATAACACAATTCAACAGCCAATTTCAGCTTTGCTAAAGTTGAATCAACACCTTCATAAAATAGTTTCAACAAAAACTGAGCATGCTTCGTTTATATGCAACTCATGACCATGATCACATGGTATGGAGCATAAACTGAATATACAGTGGTAACAAAATGATAGCATGCATGGCTAAAGTACAAGAGACAGTCCTTGAAAAAAGGCACCTAGTTTACAAATACCTTTATCTGATTGTAGTAGCAAAATGAATTGAAACATATCTGGATGGTATCTTTCTCTATAATTCATTATCCGTACATTCTTACATTCAATCTAAATGTGATACTCATCTCCCAAATGACATTCATTCATTGCAGAGGTTGCGGGTATCCAGGCCTTTATATCTTCCAGTGACCTTAGGTATCCTGGTGTTGTTGACTTCATAATTACATAGCCTGTCTGTAAGTAACTGCCTGCACTAACCTTCATTTAGTCGGGAGTTATTGCAGGACTGTTTATTGCATTAGTTTCAGCTATGTCTACCTCACACACTGGTAACTGTGTTGAAGTCCCTGTTGGAATATTACTGGATTGTTTACATCATTTGTCATAGTTCAGCAGGTTTTCAAACTCCTTCCCCAGCCCATGAAATGATGATTGATGATGATGGATCTATTGTTACAGTCCTCATTGCAATGATGACAGTGAATATAAAGACCATCCAGGCCTTATCTGAAAGGTCACTTACTCAATATTCACCACACTTGTCTGTCTTCAGCCCGACTCGGCACTGATGTACCGGAGGAAGAATGACATTTCTTCCTCTTCCTTTCTCCCTGGGGGAGGTTGTCACTCTCCTCGACTCTCGCACTTTGTTCCAAAGTTGGAAATTCTCAACTCAACTTACAATTGCATAACAATGTAAAGTAGACCTTTGTACTCCAGTGGAGCCTATCAGAAACTCAAGGGAAGACACATGGACCCCAACTTTGCTCAACTAGTTTCAGCTGAACAACTATTATATTAATTGGGGCTGCGCAATATTATCGGAATCGCAATGTGGTAGTATGCAATGCACTGGTCTACAAATCTTGTTCTCCAGATTTAAGAAAACAAATTCCCACACTAATAGTGAATCATATCACAAGGTCTGTCTAAATAATGGCAATATGATGTTTTTAGCACATCATGCAGCCCTAATATTGTTGTTATTTGGTAAAGTTAGCTCACTATTTAATACAGAATTTGAGCAGCTTTATGTTTTACAGCTGCATAAATCAATTTTTAGCAACAGATGGCAGATCAACTCTAAAGAAGATGACACACGGCTCATTGTTATGGCTAACATGTTTGCAAAACAAATGCCCACTTACACAGCAACATTAGCATTCTTAAGGTGATGTATTTTTGGCCACCAGGTGTATTTAAGTCCAGTATTAACTTTGGTCTCCAACGACTCCTGAGAAAAGTATTTTGCTCTGTAGATGCCAGAAGTTTAGTTTTCTTTAGTTTGTTACTGAATCTGTCTGTCTGCTGTTGGGTGCTGTGCAGTCAGACTGCAATCATACTGTATTATCTGCTGGAAATAGAGTCGACAGCGGGGTTGGGTATCATTTGAAGTTTTTCGATACTAGTGCCAATCTGATACCTGAGTTTTGGCACAAAACCAAAATGATACTTTTGATATTTGATGGAGAAATGTAAACATGTTTTACTATAAAATCATTTTTGTTCATTGCTGTCTAAACACCAGCAGCCATATGAGAAATTCAAAAGACAATAGACCAAATATGGATTTAACTCAGAAACTACCAGAGCATAGAATAAGTAAATAATAAAGCATCTGAGGAAACATTCAGTAGCAGCTTTTCCTCACAGCTGCAGACACAGAATCAAGGTTAGATACCCAGTCTTAGTTGAGAGCAGTGAGATAAACAAACCAGAAAACCAAAGAAATGCACTTAAAAAGGCAAACAAACTCGGTAATTCAATTCAATTCAATTCAATTTTATTTGTATAGCGCCAATTCATAACAGAAGTTATCTCAGGACACTTTTCAAATAGAGCAGGTCTATACCGAACTCTTTAACATTAATTACAGAGACCCAACAGTACCACCATGAGCAAGCACTTGGCGACAAGGGCAAGGAAAAACTGCCTGTTAAAAGGCAGAAACCTAGGACAGATCCTCCGGCTCTAGGTGGGTGGCCGTCTGTCTCGACCAGTTGGGGTGAGAGAGAGAGAGAGAGAGAGGGAGAGAGAGAGAGAGAGAGAGAGAGAGGCAGAGGCAGAGCGAGAGACAGACAGACAGACAGACAGGTGCACAGCAACAACAGTATTGGCAATGGCAGTCAAGCAGGACCATGGCAGGAGGCTCCACCAGGATCCATGAGAACCTGCGAGACGAGAAAGCACAAGAACTCCGGGGAAGAAGTGGAGTTAGTAACATGCATTAATGGGACATGAATGAGTGCATAAAGAGAAAGGAAGGGAGGAGCTCAGTGCACCATGGGAAATCCCCCGATAGTCTAGGCCTATAGCAGCATAACTAAGGGATGGTTCAGGACTCACCTGATCCAGCCCTAACTATAAGCTTTATCAAAGAGGAATGTCTTAAGCCTACTCTTGAATGTGGTGAGGGTGTCTGCCTCCCGAACCACAACTGGAAGCTGGTTCCACAGGAGAGGAGCTTGGTAACTGAAGGCTCTGGCTCCTGTTCTACTTTTAGAGACTATAGGAACCACAAGTAGCCCAGCATTCAGAGAACGTAGTGTTCTAGAGGGGTAATAGGGTACTATGAGCTCTTTAAGATATGAAGGGGCCTGACCATGAAGAGCTTTATAGGTGAGGAGGAGGATTTTAAATTCAATTCTACATTTTACAGGGAGCCAGTGCAGAGAAGCTAGTACAGGAGAGATGTGATCTCTTTTTCTAGTTCCTGTCAGTACTCGTGCTGCAGCGTTCTGAATTAATTGGAGCGTTTTAATGGACTTATTGGGGCAACCTGATAATAAAGAGTTGCAGTAATCCAGCCTTGAAGTAACAAATGCATGGATTAGTTTTTCTGCATCTGTCTGTGATAGTTATGTGTCTAATTTTTTGTAATATTACGTAAATGAAAGAAGGCAGTCCTAGAGGTCTGCTTTATGTGGGAGTTAAATGACAAATCCTGATCAAAGATAACTCCAAGATTCCTGACAGTGGTGCTAGAGGCCAAGTTAATGCCATCTAGAGTGACTATATCTTTAGACAGTGAGTCTCTAAGGTTTTTGGGGCCAAGAACAAGAATTTCGTTTTTTTCTGAGTTTAACATCAGAAAATTGCAGGTCATCCAGGATTTTATGTCCGTAAGACATGTTTGTAATTTAGATAATTGATTAATTTCATTGGGTTTGATTGATAGATATAACTGCGTATCATCTGCATAACAGTGAAAGTTAATGGAGTGATTTCTAATAATGTTGCCTAAAGGGAGCATATATAAAGTAAATAGTATTGGTCCAAGTACAGAACCTTGTGGAACTCCATGACTAACTGTAGTATTTATTGAAGATTCATCGTTAACATGTACAAACTGCGAGCGATCTGATAAATATGACTTAAACCAGCTTAGTGCGGTTCCTTTAATGCCAATTTGATGCTCAAGTCTCCCCAAAAGAATATTATGGTCAATGGTGTCAAATGCAGCACTAAGATCTAATAATACGGTAGAGCTGCACTGTTGGCTGATCATTCTCTGTGGTGTAGAGTTTATAGTATCATCTTCTCAACTTCACAGGTAACAGAATCGAAGTGCTGAGAAATCGTCCAGGGTTTCCTGCCGGGGATTCCAACCTGAAGGTACAGTAGTGTCACTGATTTTCTTCTAGTGGAAGAGCCTCACCTCCTCACCCCACATTTTCCTCTCCACTCCCCCTTCCTCGTCTTTACTTCCTGTCCTCATCTTTTCGTTTCAGCAAGCATTGATTACTTCCTTCCGTACACACTCATAAATGCAATTTCAGTTGCTATGCACAGTGTGCAGTCGTTATGTTAAATCAATGCGGTTCGATGCCAGCCTCATTAACGTTAGCCTGCTCGTTGGCTCTTAAGACGAACAGGATGGAGCCCCCGCCTGTCAAAGTTAGAAGGAAGTTTCAAAACTGGTATAACGTACAGTATGTCTGTCAGGAAGAGATGGTCCATCATCTCAACACCACTGGCTGACAAGGTGAGTGACATTTTCAAATTTTGAATTGGCAGCAGAGCTCCAGAGTCACAGTTTGACTGACAACTGGTGGCACAGACTTTGTAACATTTCTTTTAGTATAAAACTGTAAATTACATTCATTTATTGTATACTTGTTGAGAAAACAAAAATGCTACACTGTGCTATGCATATCATCACTATGCTAAGTAAGTAAAGTAGAGTCCCTGCTAACACTGTAGTATGCATTAGTGGTATTGGTAAATTAGCCATTAGCATTATGAAAAATGTATAGCAGCTTTAAGAGTAAATATTCTTAAATGATATGTGCGTATTTTCAGTATAAGAATTTCAATGTATGAATTATTGTTTGTTCTGATGCGGATTACAAACTTTAATCTGAACTTGAATTTTGTAGTTTTATATTAGAGATTAGTAAAAATGTGTTAAAAATATAATAGTATAGTATAATGTTTTCTTTTTTTATCAAGCAGAGACTACTTTCCCTGTTTGTACAGAGAGCTGAACTGAATGGTTGGACACTGTGTGCAGCTGAAAATCACTGCATGGCTTATAAATTCTTGGTTGCTCAGCAGATCCAAGAATAGGCCTGGCTAGATCAGCTACAGCTAATAACAAAAACCGTTACAGACCTTAATTGCTTCAGGTCAGTAGTTTGGATAGTTGTAGTGGCCTGCTTTTACTGAAGTGTTAGCATGCAGTACAGGAACTGATCTACAGGGACACATAAAGGTATTGTTTATGCACATACCTAACTGGAGGCAAGCAGCCTGGTTACTGTGTATCTATATAGAGCTAGATAAAAGCCAGCCTGCAGAATACACTGCCCAGACCTGCTGCCTTATGATCCACACACAGAGGAGGTAAACACACACTTTGTTTTCTATAAACACACCTCCTAACCCTGAAATAACTCTGCAGAAAGAAAAATGCCCTCACAATGCACAAATGCTCTGAAAGTCAACCACTCAAATCTTAAAAGAGAGGAAGTACAGCTAACACACACATAAAAGCATGGTGCAGTGAAAGAACCGTTAGGGAGTTAATTCCAATTCTGCTGACAGTAGATAGGTCTTACCATTTTCTCTCTATCACATAGTAATTACTTATAAGGCCACAGGGATTATGATGTCCCCAACTCCCCTCTGTAATAGAGCTTGTGCTCCATATAACCCGTTAGCTTTGCTACCCAGTCCCTATCACCCCCCTCATTAAGCTGTCCCTCCCTCTCATTATGCCCTCCATGTAATATCCTCCATCCATTAACTTAGCCCACTTCTCCCACTCCTCATCGTAACACCCCCTCCTCTTTCTGCCTTTCCTCCATCTTTCCTATCTTTCCTTACGCTTCTTCCTCCTCTGCTCTTTTCTCCACTCAAGCCTTCACAGCACTGCCACACTGGATCAGCTCACTCTAATTTGACTCCTACACAGCAGTCAGTGAGAGGGAGCAGAACCACTATGTCCTGAATATACGAGTGGTTGAGCCTGGGAGGGGGCTGTGCTTCAGGGACAGAATACAGTACAGTGTGAATAGAATATACATTGTCCTTATGTAACCAAGCCTGTTCTCTGTGGCAGGAACGTCATGTCCGTGCATACATCAAGCCTAGTTTTCTCAGCTCTGCTAATGCTTTCTTTTTCCTAAGCGCCAGTATCTATTTCCAGCTGGTCTCCATGGCTCCTGGCACACCAACATGCAAAATGCAGCCTTGTATTCTGATTAGCATCTCTACGGCTTCAACTGTTTCCAACTCTCACATGAAAACTCATTAAGATGTTTGTGCATCAAAGAGCGGGAGTGTGTGTTGTGTAAAGGTGTCTGTTGTGTAGCTACTGTGTAGGGCCTAAATATTGAATTTTGGTAGTGGTTGTATGGTAGGGGAGATGGTAACCCTTGTTAAAGGTTGGGACTGATGTGAATGACCTCCTCTCCGGACTTCCATTGACTACTCTAAGACCTTTGACCCCCTCCCAGATAATGCTCCGGTCTTGTGTTCACAGGCAGCTGAGATGGGGGGAGGTGTGTTGGGGTATGGGGTTTCGGCAGCTGTTTTAAGTAAAAAAAGCTTTAAAAACCCAGTGTACACTACCAGCTCAGAACCAAAGAGCAGTTAGCAACTAGCTGGTATTTCCTTCAGGAGTTGGAAGAGACCAAAAACAGAACTAAAAGAGTGAAAATTGGACTTACATTTGCAATGTGGCCAGAAACACAGCTCAAAATGAATGATAATGTTGCTCCTTATCTGGAAATATGTGTCCAGTAAAAAATATTCACTTTATCTGGGGTTGGGTCGCGGTGGCAGCAAGTTCAGCAGGGTATTCCTATCATCGCTCTCCCCAGCAATGTTTTTCAGCTCCTCCTGGGGGATCCTGAGACTTCCCTAGGCTAGACAAGATATGTAATTCCTCCAGCAAGTTCTTGGTCTCCACTGGAGTTCCCTCCTAGTTGGCTATTTCTACACAAAGTAGCAGCAGCTACCTCTCTGGCAGAGAATCATGGCCTCAGACTTGGAGGTGTAGACTCCCCCGGTGCGTGCTGAAGGTCACGGTCTGATAAAGCCAACAGAACCATGTCATCTGCAAAAAGCAGATATGCAATTCTGAGGTTCCCAAACAGGACACTCTCCATGACGAATGGAGAAAAATACACTACAAGTGATAGTACACTCATTATTTTTTACATTACTAAAGCATAAAATGTCCTATTGATATGGTTCTTGTATCCATGGAACACATTGCTCAAACATTTTAATAAATAGGATATTTGCTCTGTGCTGTCGATATCAGGCAAAGCCAAAACTATGTGAAATTGAAAATAATATATGGCATGCCTAGCTAGAGACATATGACTGAGACTCATAAGACAGTACATAAAGGGAGTCTCTATTCTTTCCTCTGTAACATGACGGCACGAGTTGCTACGGTGACAGCGTGACTGCTCATTTTTGCAGCATCTGTCAGCTGAACACAGGCGCATACACACACAAATAAAAGACACACAAAAACACAGGGACAGGACAGGCTCTTCAAGCCGGGGGGGCAGAACAGAGCGAGTTGTTTGCCGTTTAAAGGCAGATAAGAGAAACGCCAACTGCTCCACAACAGCCTCGGCCAACAATCAGCCACAACTGATTTAGTCTCAGCTCTCTCATTACAGGACCTGGAGCCTGTGCTGCCAGATTCAGCCCGCTAATTCACTTCATCAGTACCAATACGGACATAGGAACAGCTGGGCTGGAGCGTTTTGCTATTTCAATCTTGTGTAAAATATGTAAATGATAACATTCACAGTGCGGTGGCCAGCCGCAGCAGCAGAGCTAAAAGAAGCTCTAGTGATAGCAGCAGGTAATTTCCCTTCTCCGGGCAACATTATTATGCGGCATTGTTACTTCTTACCATAGAGTCTCTGTCTGTTGAGGGTGATTTATTACAGATAGCACACAGTATGTTTATGTGTGCACAGTAGAGATAAGATTAGAAGAGAGAGCAGCCATTGGCTCCATTTGCTCTCTGGAGGCTGAGGGATACCGTCTCTCCCTCTAGCCTATTGATCCAGAGGTCAGCTCAGACTCGGAGGAGAGTCTTGGTTGAGCGACTCTCTGCAGCCCACAAACCTTCAGACTTTAGCATACTGCCCAACTCTGTTAAGGCGGCACATTCACCTAATCCTGTCTGGGCCATTAGATCAGTTGGAGCTGGGCAGCCAGGTAACACAGAGCTTCATCTAATCTTGGAGCTGACCGGCGGTAGGAAGTCTGCAGCTGCTGTTGGGAACAAGTTGGTAATTCAGTTGGCTGAGGGGAGCTGAGCTGTGGACCTGTCAGCCTCTCCGGCCTCTCTGAATGTGTTCATGCTGGGATGTGCTGTATGTTCACATGGCGAAGAAGAGCTCTCATGCCCTGAGGTATTACAGCCAAGAGGCCCTGTAAATGTCATGTACATTAAACTGTGGTTGTCTGAAGTAAAGCAGAGAAAATGAGGCCTTTACTTTGGCTCCGTCTTTCTTTGCTGTAGTGTTTCTCCTCTGCACTTTCTAGACATCACCTGTCAGTGAAACTGTGTGGGCAGTACTTCATTTTCTTTGCATTTTCTCCAGATAAAGTTTGAGCTTCTTTTTGAGTTTTTTTGTTCATCCATCCATAGTAGTTGTCACTGCCAGTAACATAGAACACAAGTTTCTGTGCTTCGGGAAAGCCCGGACCTGAAACCCAATCTTTGGAATAATACTTTAAAAGCTTTTAGGGACCTGCTGTTGGAGTGCTGCAATTGATTGACATGGGGTACATAACATTGCTGGCTTCATCAAGCTGCTACTGTTTATAAATGTTTACTCAGACGTGACACGACATTTACAGAAAGAAATGATGCTTGCGCGATATTTGCCATCTTGTGCGTGAGGGGGGAACAGACAGAGAGGAGGAAAACAGTTGGAAAGTAATTATGTGAAGGAGCGAGAGTGTTTTCTGTTCAGGCTGCATCAGTGATCAATTTGAAAAATTATTTTGCCATTGAAGCCCTAATTTATAACCATCGTGGGCACTGACGGGCACTCCTGCTTTTCACATTGAATCCCCTAATAAATTGTCTCATCAATTCCATCACTTATTAGGAGAATTTCCACTATGCCAGACACATGTTTTGTAAAGAAAATTAATATAACAGGGATTTATGGCTATTATAAGCACCGCAGTTGGGGCATCTGGCTGTGTCGTGTTCAGCTCAGTCGCAGCTGCTAGAGACAATACACTGCCATTTTAACTGGTGTGTGTGTGTGTGTGTGTGTGTGTGTGTGTGTGTGTCTCTGTAGTACATGTGGCTCTTTTCCCCACTCTTCTATCTTTACAGGTATGTTTTTTCACCTGTACTGTGTTTAAACATTCACATATTTTTCTGTTTCTGTTGACAGACACAGTGTGAATTTTACCCTGGCCTATACATACTATGTTAACTAGCAGTTATTCACAAGCTGCTGAGCTGCATCTGAAATTATTTATTATCAGACAATATAAAAGAAAATACAGGTTAATGACAGCAGCTGTGCTCAGTTGGCTACAATGACATTTAAAATGAGTGATGGCAGAGAAGGTTTTCAACATCAAAAGGTTGTAATACTCAATACAGTCAAAAAGCACCTGTTACTACAGCTGAAAACATGTATTTATGTACATTTTGATAAAATAGCTCTAAACTATATTATAAATGTGGCTATTGAAGAACAGTCTTAGTTTCTAAAACATTACCATTGGATAAACAGCAACTCAGCTATGACTGAGCCTGAACACAGCCAGATGTACATTTGGCGTAAGGGGCCAGTCACAGAGAGACACACCGCTACAGGCATGGCTACTTCTAAAATGCCTTGGCAAAGAGCGCGGGGGAAAAACCAGCTGGTTCGCCTGGGTGATCGTATATTATCACGGAAAAAAGTGGATTCAAGCAGACCTGTTTACCAGCATAGTTAATGGCATCAAAACTGAAAGAAGTGGTAAAGTAGTAAAGCCCGCCTCTTGCTTGATTTGACTGGCTGTCCGGGCCAGTTGTGACATTGACGAGAGGTGTAACTCCACTCCAAAAGTTTTTTTTTAATTTCATGCGCAAGAGAGGAGCACAGTTCAGGCGTACCATAGGAAAACAATGGTTTTGCAGGCGACACATTTCTAGCAGTGCATCTCTGTGTGACCGGCCCCTAAGGGAGCCCTTCTGTGGTTAAACTTAGAACAAGGCTTTGCAGTGATCATGTTATGAATGATGACTTTCGCATTTTCACAGCTAACTGCAGACATTGAGAAATAGCATTTGGATTTGTTGAAGAAGTACAGTGAGTGGCGAGACAAGTATTAAGTCACTATAGTAACTTTCATTCAATATGAACTTAAGTGTCATTATGCTAAACAGTGTATACCACATCCTGCTCCGTGTGCAATAAAAGCTTTTGTCATAGCAGAAAAAGCACAGGTGGAATAACAAAATTAAGAATGTTAAGAAGTAAGTAATAAGAAGTTAAATCAAGTGTCCCAGGGAGCAAGCACACACAACCTTCCCTAAGTGGAATGCAGACATCATTAATGTTATTAAATGCCCCCAAGCTTTTTCTGCTACGGTGTGTCAAAATGTCTGCTGGGAAAAAAGGTCCATCTGCCATAAACTTAAACAGACAGGGCTCGTAGAGTGGGATGAACATGTTCCCACATCTAACACGTCAGTAGATGCTGCTTATATTTACTGTATGGTTTTGTTTGGGGTTTTTTTTCAATTCCTCTGCAGTATCCTGAATGGGGATTGTTCACCAGGTCGCTAGATGTAAATGTCACTGAAGCTGACCTGCAGTTGTGTGTGTGTACATGATTCTATGTTCATGGATATGATCAACTAGGCAGCATCACATGCATCTCCCTTATCTCCCTTATTTTACCACAGTATCTCTATCGCTCTTTAGCGCTTGGGTGAGCTCACTGCAGGACGTCAACGGTCTGAACCTCAGTTGCATCAGTGAACAGAGGAAAGTAACAAAACACATTTATTTATATGAAAATAAATGTCCCAGATGATTTATTCTGAGGCCTTTAGTAATAAACAGGAACTGCTGTGTCTTCACTTTCCTGTGTCTATCTTTACTCTGCGAATACTTTTTCTCGCTCCTAAAGTTAAATGGATCTGTATCAATAGCAGGTTGTCACCATGAAGTAGCTGGCCTGTGCTGAACTTTACCAGATAAGGCTTGTTTGAGCCAAAACAGGACTGATAGTATCGGACTCAGGGAGGTGGAACTGCTATTGGAGCACTGGGGAACGAATTCCGCATTGTTAAAACCAGGTCAGTGTGAAAAGCTGTCTGTCTGATAAAGCTGAGGCACCTTCTTTGGGAATTTTTTATACACTTCCACACACACACACATCCAGATAAGCGCACACACATTCACACGCGTGCACGCACTAACACATTTTGGCAACTTTTTCGGTGTACCGAGGTCAGCTACAGACTGCAGCACAGATGCGCTATTTGAATACTGCAGACTAATTAAATACAAGTCAATAAACGATCCCTTGCTGAACTGCCTGCACCCACAGTGAGAGAGAGCACAGAGAGGAGACCGGAATAAAGCACACCAGGCATTTTATCTGACCTCTAAATAATGAAAAATAGGTTATAGCACTAAAAACAACCTGGTGTAGGAGGCGCCTTTTCCCAAATCACAGCCCGACCTGTAAGACACACTCGAAAGGAAGATTAAAGGAGGCTCAGGGAAGGGGGCTGTGTTTAAGAAATTCAAACACATACAGCAGGTTAAAGATTGCTGCTGTATTTCACGCTATAGTGTGGTGTTCAAAGCAGTAGCCAATATGGTCCTTTTCATCTTTCATTTCAAACCTCAGTGTATTGTGATGTCCATCAATACAGTTCTGTTTTTTTACCCATTGGCAGGATTTTCACTTGCAGATTACCCTGTAAAAACAAGCTGAAACCAACATGCAGATCAGACACAGGAGCAGTGCCGTTTTTTTTGGCTCTTGTTTTGGCATCAGGTCAGGTTTCCACATACTCAGACCACCTCTTATCGCAAATAAGAGTGCAAACAGCAGTTTTGGGGGGGTTTTGTTGGCGGTAGCGCACTCACAGACCTTTCCAAAATCCCTTTCCTATTGCTTTTTCTGTGCTGTGTGTTTAGTTATTCCTCTTTCCCAATCAAGCATTTTGTATTTAAGTAATCCACGTGTAAATTGTGTGCCAGCATTTCAATATTCCATGTTCATAAAGTTGGGGGGACTCACAAGGGACATGATATCCTGACTTTTTGTCTCCAAAAAGATGGATCCCACATTTCCCATAATTCAACTCAATAGTTTCTTCTGTTAACACCCATGTCTTTCAAACTCCACACCCCCAGTATCTAACGCAGGCTTTCTGCTTTATATTTGTAGTCTCGAAACCTTTGCCAATATCGCCAGTTTTTTTTTTTTTATCGCAAAAATGAATTGATCACACCTCCGCGCTGTGTGCTGTGTAATGTGTGCTGTGAGTGCTCACTGGTTACTGTGCTTTCTCACAGTTTGAAGAAATGCTAGGCCCCAGACTGTGTTCAGACTGTAGGAACAGCTTGTTTTCTGGTTCCAATGTATAGGACTGCCTTTCCAGCATGTTGTATGTGTGTGTGATTACGTCAGATTTGGTTTTTCAGGCAACTATCTGCATTGGTTGCTGTGGTAACGACCTAGATGCGTGTATGTATGCTAACCAGTGGTGTGATTTTCCAACATAGAAGGAAAACAACAGGCTGCCATCTAGATGGAAATGTGTCCTCAGTATATGTCACAGCAATATGTTGCCATGGTGCAGGAGTTCTCCATGCAACGTGAGTGAAGACTGATACTCTCTTTCACTCCTATTTTGAGCTGCAATCATAGCAAACTGTCTGCACTCTGACTATCAAGGTTCTCCTTCATGTGTTGCAAGTGATGTAATGGAGGTTTCAGAAGGGACTGAGTGACACATCCAAATCCTATTTGAATATGTATTAATACAATGTGTCAATATTTAACATTAATGTGGTTTAAATCTGATGGTTGTCGTGTTTGTTCTTTCTAGGGAACCTCCGCCTCTACTACTACACCACATTTACGTCATATTGACAGAACTCAATAGAGCAACCAAGTGGAGGAAAAAAAACGTGTCAGCTGACTAATAATGAGCAGGGGGAATTCTTGAAAGATTCAATACTGGATCTGCTGAAGTGTGAACAAACTAATGGCAAAATGGTAATCCAGTATTAACACTTAAGTTGCTTTCGGTGAGTGGTTACCTCCACGACCCCAACCTCCCCATTATTGATTTAACTAAGCCTGTCCCCAACCAAAGATTTTCCAGACGAATAGTTGTAGTTAGCTCAAGGCATTAGTTGACATCAAATGTTTATAATATTAATTTAATTATTTAAATGTATATATATTTCAAAAGTGTTAAATGCTAACTGATACTAACATGAATGTTGATGCGATGATGATTCTGAATGTGTCAGAACAACCAGACAAGAAGGCTGAACATTTAGTTAAGGCGGCTCTGTTGCTCGCTCGCCTGACTCTGGCTCTGGTGCTCATTCCCCAGGCCTGAAACCCCCCTCCTCCCAGCACTCCAAAGCTTCTATGCTAGTGGTGTAAACAAACCTCGTCTGGTACTTCAAGCTTGCAGTCCGGGTACAATCAACTAATAAGACAGCTTACTAGCTAGTGGCAGCAGCTAGTACAGTTAGCACATGCAGCAGTGCACTGGTAAGAGAGATTGTTTCAAGAGAATAAGTCCCTGTTGCAGCAGTTCCCCGATACTTTTGTCTCGGTGACAAGGCCCAGCTCCCGAGCATGGAGTTTAACATTGTTTTTGTTTTTCTAGACTTGATGAAAAGGGCGTAGACTAAGAGTCATCTCATCAATGGTTTAGGCACTTATTAGGGGACAGCCCTAGATTTCACTTGGATTTAATGTTCATGTATGTGTTTATTATAACACTCCCCAACCAATGTAGCATCACACTTGTATAACAATATAAACCAAAAAAAGATTTTTGTTCTTTTTTTTCTCCAAAAGACATAGATTTGTGCCACGGCAGATTGGGGTGTGTTAGTAGCGGCTGATGTAGCTTGGAGCTGCTAGCTTCAAGCATAGATGAGGAGTGGGCTACAGAGTTCAGGTAAGCTAATTTCAAAACTCCACGCCCCCAGATTTTTTTTATTTTTAAACTTGTAGTGTTCAGCCCCAAACGATGCTGACTCAACTGACATCACTTGAGGCAATTCAGACTTCACAAGGCTTCCTCTGGAGCCACTAAAGACTTGATATAACTTTTTTAACGTATGCAGTAGTACACCCCTACATTTGTAAAACCACTGTAATGTGTAAAATTGCATTTCTCTTCTAATTTCAGCTCATGCATCACAAAACTAGACTCAACGTCTGATTGACTCTGATTGCAGTGACTGAAATCCTTCCAGTCAGGCAAGCTTGTAGCATTTGGAGTGGAAAACCCAAAAGCGGTTTCACCTTCTAATTCTTTCAATTGAACTAATTCACTAAAATTTTAGCTGAAGAGCATTTATTTGGAAAATGTTGTTCATGATATATCTGAAAACAACACCATGAAAAATTTATAATATGAGACTATAAATGTGAGAGTTAATTCAATCTGATTCCCTAATGCGAGTTTTTCCTCAGGAAGAGTAATGCTGGATTTCCTCCTTCCAGGTCTGATTAATAAGGGATTAACTCACATGGCGGTGCAGTTGGATCCAGTTTAGTCATCTCAAATATTCCAATTTGTTGTATCAAACGTTATTACTGGCTGGATTTGTGACTTGGCTTCAGGTTAGCTTTTGCAATCTCGCTATTTGCATATTGATGTGTCTGAAGTCCATGAGCAGAACAAC
Source organism: Dicentrarchus labrax (assembly GCF_905237075.1). NCBI lineage: Eukaryota > Metazoa > Chordata > Actinopteri > Moronidae > Dicentrarchus > Dicentrarchus labrax. The sequence continues at coordinate 8,821,769 of NW_026136711.1, forward strand.
CAACAGGCTGAGTTCAGATGTTCCTCCTCTACTACAGCCTGTTTATCATAAGTGATGTGTATTGCCATTAAATCTTGGAGGGGAGGTTGGTAGGACACTAATCAACGATAAGACATGATATGAAATTAACATGCACTTCATCATGCTTAATTTAATGTATCATACTATATGGCTTTACATTTAGAGACAGTCCCTATGCGTGGAGCGAGCTGAGTGAGAGTAACTATGCTACCTAATTAAAAGTTTCAAGTTGGAGGCACGCTGATTGTAAATGACTTCAGATGATGCTGGTGGGCTTACTGTTGATCTCAAGCTGTTCAAGCAGTTAATTAAAAAAAACGACGTGGCGAACCAAATCGGTTACAGATTGCAATTAATGCACTCTGTGAGCCGGGCCGGGAGAGAACTACCCTGCCTCGTTAGCAAGCGCACGCCTGCCAGGGTCAGCCTATAGGAAGGCAACCGCTTTTATTTGTTTTTCATCCTTTTTCATAAGCCATTATTAACAGCAAACCAAGCGATAAGCAATCATGTGCAAAAGAAATGAAAAAACAAAAGCTGCGCCCTCTTGGGAAAAGCCTAACTGTTGCTATGGCAACCTACCCTCGCACATTAAAACGGGAGAGTTTATTTTGAAGGACAGTCCTCTCTTTATCTTCCCCCTTTGTCCTTTATTCCTCGGTCTGTGAGATGATCAAAGGTATGGCAGGTAGATAAAGCGCAGCAGTAAAAGGCGGACAGAGGGGGAGAAAAAGGGGAAGAATGGAGGTAAGGGGGGGGGCACATGTTTAAAAGAGATGTGAGGCTTTAAAGGATAAACTGCTGAGATACAGTGTTAAATCACAGCTGGGTAATTTAACAGCAGTTACATTGTGTTAAATCTCCTCCCTGTGACCTCCTCAAAACACACCTGGAGCCAGGACTAGTGTTATTCCTCCCTGTGTGACACATAAGGTTGCAATACAGGGTGCGTTTAAGGTGATGTAGTCTATGATGTGGTCAGAATTAGGTTGGCAGTGCATCGTGGTTTTATTTTGGATGTTCCTCCCACGTCGATGAAAGACTTCCTCCCCCGTTCCTCGCTGGAAACAGTACGTAGGCAGGAGAAGTGGGTTAGGAAACAGAAAGCTCCTGAGGGATGACACAGGGATAAACAACAGCGGCGCCCGACATCACAACGACAAAGAAGGAAACTTAAACATGAGAGACGTCGCGTCTCAGTTCAGTTCCGCTAGACTACAGCTGCTACTCATCTGAGCAGAGCGTGGAGGAGGAGGATGTTTTGATTCTCAGTTACACACAGGCAAAGTGATGTAGTGTTAAAGGGAAAGGTGGGTAAACCATACTACCCTTCTTTCATTAAAAGCATGGCACTTTATCTCATTGGACCTCTACACTGTAAGAAAGGACAATCCAGTATTTTCACTAAGCAATTAGCATTATTCTTTAAGATGAAACCTTGTAGCAAGGTTGGATGATTCATTTTAATGAGACACGTGTTTGCTTAAAGAAAAATGGGACCAAAGAAAAGGCTTTCAGCGACATAACAGGTGAATTCTTCCATGGAGTTGGGTGTTTGTTCTTCAATACAAGAAGAAAATATTATTGATTGTTGAGTCTCATTCCCAGGACATCAAATACAGACACTTGGGAATGAAACAATCAACTATCTTCAAGCCAGCAATGCAAAGCATCTTTATATTATTCTCATATTTTGTGTTTTTGTTCAGGCCCGGTGGATTCTTGCTAATGTCATTAGGAGTACTAGGAGGAGCCAGAGGAACCTGATGTTTTCACAGATTATCTGTCTCGTGTTCTACTGTCAGGATATAGTGAAAATTTCAGCAAATATGAGAAAAAGTTTTTTTTTATAAAGGTTACCTACTGCAGCTTTAACTGTGTTTACAGTAAACTCGCATTTGTATTCCTGCCTATGTTGGGTTGGGGAAGAAGTGTTCAGATCCATTTTAAAGTGCTCTGTGGCCTAGTGGTCTAGGAGGTGTACCATGCCATGGGACTTTCATATGTCTTCTACCTTGCTTTTTCTGTCCATCTTTCTTGTCAGTCTACAATTAGTAGAATTAGCAATGTTAAAGTGTGACTAAACCTCTAATTTCTGTTAGCTCCCTCCCTCCCAGCAAATTTTAAAAATGCAGCAGAGAGAATAATTTAGGGGACGTGGCTACGGGGTGCAACACCAAATTTATACACTTTTTAAAAAAGGAACAGTCATGTAGTTATGAATTGAGTTGAATGAATGATTTGGAGGTTTTAATCGAGGTTCATGGTGATTTTATTATATGTATAATTATTAGAACAATCATCATGTTTTATATGTGCAATCTTAATCAACAAAGCCACTAGTAACTGAAGCTGTCACATAGGGCTGCAACCAATTACTATTTTCATTATCAAATAATCTGCCAATATTTTGTTGAATATTTGATGGTGACTTCTTCAAATAAACTGTCCAAAACCCAAGGATAATCAGTTAACTGTAATATAAAACACATAGGAGGAAAGCTATTCACTGGAGAAGCTGAAACCACATAATATTTGGGAGGTTTACCTAAGAAATTACTTATAATTGATAAATTAGTGACCAAAATAGTTGGTAATTTTCTTTTGATTCATTAATTGGCTAATTGTTGCAGCACTACTGTTATGTGTTGTGCAGCAAACAGTGGAATATCTCCCTGTGAAATGTGTGTCTTTTAGATTACTGTATGTCCATTCTTGTAACTCACTGAAAATGCACACACCGCTCCTCATTGAAGTTCTTATAAATGTATTCACTGTTTGATGCTCTGCTCTGCTCGGTGTGCACTGCTCAATCCATTTTCATTTCATATCTACTCCAGGGCCCTGCGTGAGGCGGCGGAGCGTCCCCAGGAGAGGAGAGCTCAGCCTGGCCTTTAGCTGATCCGTCTCTCCCACCGCTCACCTCCTCCTCACCTCTCCAATAAAAAACCTCCCCCTCACCCTAGGGCCCCGACTCCAGTCTCCCAGCTCCTGATCAATCCACCCCCAAATCATCCCCCATCCCTCCCTGCCTCGGTGAGCCATGGCGGTACCTTCAGCCCACGAGTTTCACTGGCAGAGCCTGGCACGACTGCCCAGCGGCCGCGTCTATCACACTCTGACTGAGGTGGGGGGGCAGATGTACATGCTGGGGGGCTGTGACGCTGCAGGGAGGCCCTGCCCGGCCCTGGAGCTCTACTCCCCCGAGGTACCAAACAAATGCAATGTGGACACTGTATTGATGATTCAATGGTTCATTTTTCGTCCCGAGTGAAAATAGACATTAACAAGTACTATTTCTGATGTCAGAAATAACATCAACAACAAAACATCTGACACACATTCATACATACGCTCAAACATGTACACATGACGTGTGGCATTTCCCAAATGCTCCGAATACACCGAAGGGGGAAATAAATCTGAAATGTTAAGCTTATAATGTCAACAACAAACCAACAGAAAAGTACTATCTGTACAGTAGCTGCAGTTTCCACTGTGTAATGTATCCTTATTTATTTAAAATCCCCCTGAAGATACTGTCACAAATCAATTGATTTCAATTGGAAATAAACTAGCAAATCCCAGCAGGTGCACCAAGTAAGAAAGGGGAAACTAAAACTTTGACCTGGCTGTGTTACAACTGCAGCTGAAATGTTGCCTGGCATAATGATGTTTGAACAGTTCTGTGTGCTGTTTTTGTTTTATGTATTATGTATTTAGCCTCAATGAAGTATCCGTTCTGTCCTGTGTGAGCCATCAACTTATTAAGTGTGTCACGTGTGAGAAAGGGAATACAACCTGAACACTTTGTTTCTTTTAACAAAGATGTAACTTGGTTTGTCTGTAACAGCTTGTCCCTGTTTACAGGGGGACCGGTGGATAAGCCTGCCCCCCATGCCCACCCCTCGTGCTGGTGCAGCTGTGGCAGTGCTGGGAAAGCAAATCCTGGTGGTGGGAGGAGTGGGAGAGGACCAGAGCCCCCTGAAAATGGTGGAGATGTACAACACAGACGAAGGGAGATGGAGAAAGAGGAGCGCTCTGCGGGAGGCCTTGATGGGTGTATCCATCACTGTGAAAGGTATGTAGACTATATCGTAGTAAGTAAGTCATGTTAGTACTGCAAAAAGCTGGCAGAACCCAGGGTTTATAACGTGTGTCCTAATCAGTGTAATGCGTTATAAAGTAAGACGTTACTGTAATTGTAATAACCATTACTTTTGGCGGTAACTAGCAATGTAACTAATTACGTATGCAATTTAAATAACGCAGTTAAAATTACTGATATTTAAATGGGCTAACCTGTTACTTTTGTCTCACCTGAAAGTACAACTGCAGAATACGGTAGAAACGCAGCACGTCGGTCCATACAGTGGCCCAAGATGTTTCAGGCAATGTGAGCTTGCTTTCCATTCTTCCATTAACTACGATAGCAAAGCTCAGTTTGTGTTTACATCTGAGTGGGTCTTCTTCTACTAAATCTTCTTGTCTACTAATTAAGACAATTTGTGTACCTTACAGGTAGAAACGCTAGTTGTTGCTGCCCTCTAGTGGTCAGGAGTATTAAAACTTAAAACACTAAAATAAAATATCTGACAGCTGTGTGCATTAATAAAAGAACTGAAGCAGATATTTAAAAGTAACACAAAACTACTTTAACTAATTGCTTTTACATGCAGTAATTAGTAAAGTAATTCAATTACTTTTGATAGAAGTAACTAGTAACTGTAGTTTATTACTATTTCTTAATAACTTGCCCAACACTGGTCCCAATTGCACACTAATGCTCATACATATAGGCCTCCAGTTTCACATCGGGGCGGTACAGTGGTGTGTGCAAAGCTGGCAATAATGAGAACAAAGTGTGTGGCTGATTAAAAATAATTAGCTGTGTGGGTTAAATCTCATATCGGTTATTCAGTTCTATATAAGTTCTTCTCTTAAACATAAGAACTGTAAACTTTCTAAAGAAAAAGTACAGCTCCAGACAGAAACCAGAAGAGAAACACTTGCTCAGTGTTGTGTCTCGTCAAGTGTGTTAATTTTAGTCATGTTCATGTTAAGTGTTTCATGTTTAGTCCTTCCTGTTTTATTTTGTACTCACCTTTTCCCTCACAATTCAGACCCTGACTTCCTCCCTTTGTGTGATTTTCCCGCCTTTGTAATTCTTTGCCCCACCCACTGATTGTTTTCACTTACACCTGGTATAAATAGTCCTTTTCTCCCTTTGTCTTTGTCAGTTCGTCTTGTTCAGTTGGTAAAGAGTATCGTCAAGTGTTCCAGCCCAGTGTTCAGGTTATTTCATGTTTTATTTGAAGTTTTTGTCGATTTGTTATGCACTTTTGATATCCTCCTTGAGAGTCTTTTTGTTTTGCACTTTGTTACCCTCCTTGAGAGTGCCTTTTGTTTGATAAACTAAATCAAATTTTTTTCTACATCTTCGTCTGTCCCAGAGTTGTGCATTTGAGTCCACCAATATTGTGTAAGAGGTCGTGACACTCATCTTTCAAATGTGTCCACTACCCAGTCGTAGTATCTCATTTCATTACGCTACTGATTTAATCAGTCCCAATATGACATGCATAGAAATATGAAGCCATGACACGTGCTTTTTCTGGAACATGAAATTTGTTATTGATTATGCCAAATATGTTTCATGAATGCAGCAACAGATGTATTATATTTTTCAGCCAGCAGGACTGCATGAAAAATAGAAGCAGTCTGTTGGAGGGAAACGCTATTAACCAGTATAGACATCATAAACATCAGTAGGGCTGATCCAGTAAGGCTGTAGTCAACCAATAAAAACCTTGGTCAACTGAAATTCTATCTACTCTTCAACCAATCGACGGGGGAAATCGGTGGGGGAAAAGAAATCTGCACGGTACCTAAATCTACCACAGTGCTCTCTAATCAGAGTTTCACAACATTGCCAAGCAAAATGATTCCTGCACTTTGACCATTTCTTTTTCACAGATAGATCATTACCTTCAGGACATATCTATCAATTTACATACAGCAGCAGCACACACATACAGGACCATGCAGTGAAACAGGCTTCAGAATCAGAATCAGAATTTGGTTTATTGCCAGGTAGGTTTTTACACATACGAGGAATTTGTCTTGGTGCATAAAATATACAAATCACACAAGAACAAAGTACTTCTAAAATATATGTAAATAAAGACAAGAAAGATAAAAAAGATAAAGAGTTTGTGTCAGGTGTGGGAGGAGGTCCATACAACAACATAGCTAAAGCAGCGCAGCTCCAGAAAAAACAGTTACCGGCATCCAACCTACTACTGTTGCTATTAAGTTGGCTTCAAATGAGACTTAACGTTCATACAGTTTCTCTTTACTGTCCCTCAGTGTTACAACATTAGTCCAAAGTCCCCCAGCCTGAGTAGACACTTAGCAACATGCTAACACAGTTCAGCAGGCTAAACAACAACATTAACACTAAAACAACATAAAACATGGGAAAACTTACAGCTTCCAAGTTTGAAGTTGGGTCACAGCCAGTAATGTTATCGATCCACCGTTGAGCTCGAACCTTTATTAGCCCTCGTTACTCTGTAGCAGTCTGTAGTAAAATGCACATGCACATCAAAAATCAACTTTATCCACTCAGCTCTTCTGTCCTCGGAGACTGGGGGCAGATGCAGAGATGTTTTGCTGGTTATCTGACATTGTGTCAGTTAGTTTGGAGCTGAGTAAATGTTCAGTAAGTTAAGCCCTGCGGTCTCCAGGCTGCCAGTTGTGAGGACGGGGGAGTTTTGACTTCCTGACTTATATGACTTATTGTCTATTAAACCATATAATTATTAAAACATAACCACATTTGTTGAGTAAAATATATTTGAGTATTTATTTTCATAATCAATGTTATTTCTAACAATAGCATACATCAACATACCTCAAGTCTGCATATGTTCCTCCTGCTCCTGACAATAACAGATTAAGAAATGCTTTTCTCCTTAAAAATGAACACTCAGCAATTGTCTGACCACAGATTTTGGTCGGACATGACCATATGGACCAACCGACCACAAATTGTCTACCCTAAAATCCAGAACATAAGCTGACTTAGTTATCATTATAAGCTCTGTATCTGAGTATAATTTCTCTACAGGGTCCTAGCACACTTTGAAAATATTCCTAAAGGAACCTTTGGTACAGTATTTCTCTGTTATCAAGAGACATTTTCACAGCAGCCATTTTCATGGCGTTGCCAATAATACTAATTATGGTTCTGTTCAATTAATGTTTGCTTTGCTTCACTAAATGGAACAGAGCCTTAATTAGTATCATTGGTAACAACAGTGTTTACCCTACCCTACTATTTCATGTCCAAATGCCTGCTGTGAAAAAGGTCTTTACTGCATATGGTGATTTTATCCAACTTTAGCTTAGTTTGACTGTATGATAGCATATAGCTTACATTCTGTTGAAGCTACTCAGCACTAAGTTTATGGTATTTTTCTCATCTGATATGATAGACCTTTTCCAAAGCAGCTATTTTGACATGAAATAGTAGGATAAACACAGGTGTTACCAATGATAGTAATTCCATTCCATTCAGGTCAAACAGAGTCAGGGTTCTGCTATTGTGCATGTTGGTTGCACTAAATGGAACTGAATTATTATCATTGGTGTCAACACCTGTCAAACTACTTCATATAACGTTTTCAAGTCAAAATGGCTGCTGTGAAAACTGTCTATATTATACTGTAAGGATTGTCAGTCTGTGTCTTGTCCAGAGTCTCTCCAGAAAAGAGATTTGTCAGCCAGTTGTCCGTCACAGTTACTGTAGTAGTCAAAGCTGAACAGACTAGGTGGAATATTAATAACACTTCCACATGAATATTGCTCCACCCAGCTTCTGTTACCGTGACTACATGCCGTAGTGTGGAGTATAATATAAAGTATTATATAAAGAGTGTGCACTTATTGTCGTAGTGTAAATAATGAATGTGTTGTTGCATTCTGAATGCAAGTCGTGCACCAGATCATATCAATCAAACTGCACATTTGGAACCATGCTGCTGCCAAGATTCAATTAAAAAACTTTGACAACAACAAAGCAAACGTTTGAGGTATTTTCCCCAAGATGTTGAACTGTATGAACAACACTTCAAACAACAGTTCAATACACTTGAATTTTAAGAAGTGTTCCCTTTTGATGTCAATGGAGCAATTGTTGGGCTCCGACTCTCAGATTTATTCTCACATTTTGAGTCCAGCAGTCTACATAAATAATAGTCTTTTCAGCCTCACACCTCTCCAGCCTCGCATGAGTTTGTGTGTTCAGTCCAGCCGTGCATCTGTCAGCGTCTGCTGGAACGCAGATAGATGCTGTATACACACAGACTTATTGGCCGCGTATAGGCTTCATGGTGCTGCCCTCTCCATCTCCCTGACCAATCTTCAATCCGCAGCCCTTTGCTTGCAGTTTCATCCCCAAACTCATCCCCAGCAGCTGGAAAAGAGACAAATAGCCTGACAAAATGATCGATAGGGCCAAATTAAAACAAATATGGTATTTTTAAATGGATAATCAGTCACCGAAATGACTAAATGATGCCATTTTTATTGACATTTTTAGAATCTTTATTTTCCAGGTATTAGATAATGAACTTCAGGTAATGAGCTTTTTTATTCCCCGAAATGAATATAAAGTATTTGGGAAACTTTGTTATTTATGTAACGTAAATGTATGGAGGTTAGAATTTGAAGCAAATTGCTTTATACACAAACACCTGAAAAATGAATAAACAAAAACTTAATAAAAATGCAGATTGTTTCCCTGCAGCTCCTTTTCTCTTCGTTCTGACGGTTAAGGCTGTATCCTCCCTTGTGCCAACACTCTCACCCACTTCCATTCTTATGCTCGATGTGTCATGCCAAAGTGCCAGACGCGGACTCTTGCATTTTTATTCTGCTGCTGTACTCCCTGTCCTTCTCGTGTCTGTCACAGTCTCCTGCCTCGTCACGAACTTCTCATCCGACTCTCTGGCTTTGCACATTTTTAGCACTTCATAAAATAAAGTGCCAGTGAGGTGTTTCTGTCTGCTGGGATTGGTCTTTCACAAGCTGATTATTGTTGAGCAGGTTGTTATTGTTTGACTAATTTTAGCAACATTTTTGAGAAGGTTGTCATATACAGATTTCATACAGCGTCCTTTGGGTCTGGAAAGTATTTGAAAGTGCTTGGATTTGCAGAGCAGGAAAGAGATCCATGAAAGTGCTTGCAGTCACCAATATGCCATTTTTATACATCTGGAGCGCAGTACCAAGCTTGATAAACTCACTTCCTGTCTCTCTCAATGGTTTTTTTTAATGTATAAGTTAAATAGTTGGCATAACCATGAAGTAACAAGTATGGTTGGAAGGCACATTTTCCTATGAGTAAACATCAGATCCAAATATGTTGATTTGTTTTGTACCAACTATTGATGACAAAAAAATGGTACAGTAAGGTCAGACACTAACATTCGGTAGCGATAGCTGAACCAAGTGTGAACCTATCATGACGTCACCCACTTGTTTGTGGAGTACCATTTTGAAGCCCTGAGTTTGGCGTTGCAGTCGTCGCCATGACAGTTTGTCGGAGCTCAGTCTCATTGGCTGCGCAGTTTCTACGCATCCATAGCAGATAAACAGCACACTAAAGATGTAGGAAACTGTTTAATGAGCTCATAATTCAAGTGATTAGACCGCATGGTTTCGGTTTTATTGCAGCCCATGCAGGTGCATCTGCAGGTTTAAGACACTTCCTGGTTGGCTTGTCCAAATTCTCCAGAATCTACAGATTTGTAATTGTACATACACTGAAAATGATTTTTTAAAGCACGATAACCTCAATAACTCCATTCCAGGAATGTAAAGATATATTGCAAAACAGTTAAATTGCGGTACAGATATATGAAGATTAAAAACGGTGAAATGAAAAAAACAGCAGAGGGCGCTATCTATTTCAGACTTTGCTTGTTTGACGTCCTAAGTCACTAACGGCAGTAGCTGCATCTGGGCGCAAAGTAATCAGTTTCATTTTTACAAAGAAAAGGAAATATGCATATATTTTTCATTCATAATTTGTCTTTAATCTCATTTTGTTAAAAAATCGTGAGAAAATCCTGTTGTGGACCCAATATTGTGAATTGTATCGAAGTGTGAGTTGAGTGCATCATTACATCCCTACTTGATTCTGTGAAAAGAGATAGCGATTTTTTGGGATCTTTTAATGAGGTTAAAATTGTGTTTTTCTGCACGTATGACACGTTTTCCAACATAAAGAACTTTTAAAACTATATTTTGACAAAATTATCTGACTATTACTATAATGCAAATAAGTGCATATTTAATGGGTCATAGCCTACTTTGCATAATTTAATGATAAGAAAGTACAAAGTAATTTGCAAGAAAGTCTTGTATTTTGGTCTCTATCTATCTAAAGTTTCATCCTGTTCCCGGGTGGTGCCTGGCCTTTAATTTCATCTACCATCTAATTACAGTACATCATTCAAGTCTTTGTATTGTACTGCTGGGTTAGACAGGTATATCTGATCTATGTGAATTATTGGCCATTAATTTTGAAATAATTTGTCCTTGAAAGTGTTTGAAAAGTCCTTGAAATGTATCATTACAAAAACTGTGAACTGAGACTGAACTCATATTCTCAGATGGAAACTCTGTGTGTGTGTGTGTGTGTAGATGGCCGGGCTCTTGCTGTGGGGGGAATGGGTGCTGACCTGCTGCCTCGTAGCATCCTGCAGCAGTATGACCTTCGAAAGGACGTGTGGGCGCTACTTCCTCCCATGCCGACCCCACGCTACGATGCCAACACACATCTGTTGACCAACAAGCTCTACGTGGCAGGTACAAGCACACCAGTGTGGGTGTGTTTATACAACAGTTTCACTTTGTGTGTTAAACAACAAAAATTATTCCTCGCAATTTTAATACCACATATAACCATCTACAGAGTTACAGGATATATGTTAGTATTCTTTTTATGCAATCTTTCAGGTGGTCGTCAGTGTAAGCGACCAGTGAAGGCCTTCGAGGTGTACGACGCAGAGACACGTTCTTGGACTACACTGCCCATGATGCCTTGTAAACGTTCGTATGGGGGCGTGATATGGGACACAAGTGGGCGGTTGTGTCTGCTCGGAGGACTGCGGCAGGGAGGAGGACACCAGAGCTCCAAGTTCACCAAGAATGTCAACATTTTTGACACCAACCAAGGTACGGAAACACATTTTCTTCATCTAGCACATGGAGTTAAAGCACAGACAAAGTTTCGACCCTGCCACTCCTCCCCTGTTGAGCCTTAATTCTTGAATTAGAACACATACACATGCGCACACAGCACAGAATGTGTCAAAGGGTCGTTCAAACCCTCTGAAATCTCCACGGATGCCAAATATGTCAGGATTAATTGCACAGAAATGTTTATAAAGCGATCCAGTTGGAACTGCACATACAGAAAGTGCCATCTTGACTTTGAATTATTTTTATAAGCAGGATGTGACTTCAGTGAAAAGTTGGAATGAGGACAACATTTAAAGCTGCTTTTTATGCAGCTCTGTATCCAAAAACTATAGATGATTGGTTTTGTTGGCTTATTGGAAAGGTATAGCTTGTGTTGTCTTGATGGTTTTACAGGAATGGTTCTACATTTTTAACTTTACTATCAGGTTTATTAGTACAAAACATAGTCTTGGTTAGCTTAGCTTAGTTTAGCATATAGAGTAGAGACAGGGAGAGAGCTGGTCAAAGTTCAAAAATATGCCTTGCAGCACTTTTTAAGTCATCTTATTTGCATGTTTCTTGCTTGTTAAAGTTCTACACAAGCAAAAAAAATTAAAAATTACAATTTGTATTGATGAACAACTAATTAATTGGCACAGTGCCGGTTTCCACATATAATCAGAACAGTACGTTACAGGGCAACTTGATTTTACACATTATAGTCTGTTTAAATGTCCTCAAGTGATGTCACTCAAGTCAGTGGCGGTTGGGGCTGAAGACACTGCTGACCTCCTCATCTATGATATAGGCTAGAGGCTTAAGGCTCCATTAGCAGCATTAAACACCCAAATCTCTGATCAAAGTGTTGTTGGTCCAGTTGCATTGTGGGTACTGTAGGAGCCAGGTTTTGATAAGGAAGAAGAATGTGTACCTAAATTGTTGGAGTGTTTGCAGTCAGATTTACAGATAGTTGGCAAGGCAAGCTGCTTCCAGTTTTTATGCTAAGCTAGGCTAAAATACCTCCTGACTTCAGCTCCATACTTAACGCTCAGGCACAAGATATATATCAATCTTCTCATCTCATACTCATAAATAATAATATGCATATTTCCCTAAACTATTCCTTTAACATTTTTTAATAAAAAATAATCAAATATAAAATACCTGTCTGTCATGTCTGCAATTCAAAAATAAAAGTAATTGTGTTAGAGTTGGTTAGCTGAGATTTTCATCTCATGGGTTACATTTTATTTTTTGCAAATGTCTTCTATCTTCTTTTCCTCTGACAGTATCCATCTTCATTTTGACTTAACTGTCATACAAAGCATCCATTAACATCCACCTCACCATGAATAGAAATGGTCCTCCACTCAAACAGGCTCATTCCTCTCTTAATTCTGTGCACACACCGTGTCCCACAACACACTGAAATGACTTATCCCTCCATCCAGCAAAGACACCCCAGAGTAGCAGGTGAACAAATTGAGGAGGGACCGGAAGGAGAAATGGGAGAGCAAAAATCGATAAGTCATTTCAGACAGCTGGATATACGGTCACACGTCGGGATTGGTGGAATGAAAGCCAAATAAAGCAGAGCATGGGAGTGATAATGCTAATGTATGATAATGGAGAGAAAGTTTGCCTTGTGTGTGAGAGATGGAGGAAGAAAAAAGGAAAGAAAACGCCTTCCAACACACACAAACCCAAACGTTCACGTGCATACACTGATGTATATCCACACACTCATGCACACACATACTGGGAAGGCAGCCGTACCCCGTTCCTCCAATCTAATTTTGGTGGAGATGAGATGGGAGATGAGCTGCAGAGGGAGGGCTGGGAATGAGGAGCGCTTTAAATTACAAGATCCAGAAACAGATTGCTTTATTATCCATCTGCAGCAATATCGCTCCACACACACACGGTCATGCAATCTGCTGTCACACAGTGATATTCTATTACTGCTCCATTCCATATCGCCAGTATTAAGACACACGCCTGTTAGGTGTTGCTTCGGCATTGTAGGCAAGCTGCAACAAGTACAACCGAAAACACAAAGAGCGAAGAAAATGAAAACCCTAAAGAGTCAGTTACTAAAAAATATGTTCACAGCTTCCTCTTGTGGTATCCAGCCATGCAGATAGTTTTGGATTAATTTGCCCAGAAATTGAGGCCACTGAAATTTACAATACAATGAAGGTTTCAGTGCGGTGAGCAACACAAACAAAATTCCATTCACCTCCATCATATTGTGGCAGAGGCAGAAATCTCAGACGGATATCTCAAAAGTGGGACAAATAAAACCAGAACTATCTATAAGGTTGGAACCTGCCGGTTTCCACCACAGCAACTTTTCCAGAAGCCCTGAAACTATTTTAAGAACACAGAACCCTTGCATGCATCACGATTGAAAGAATCAGGATCTGAATTCAGTTCCTCCACTGCAGTCGTTTTCTACCTTTTTAATTTTAAAGACCCCCAAACTGATACACATCAGGCTGTGTATTTGATAGGATGTAGTCTCAGGGTTCCCTGTCTGATATAATTTAGTTATTCCAAGTGTGTGAAAGAGAATAATCATTCTTATACATACTTGCATTGGGCTAACTTCTTGTCAGTGAAATAATAGTGAAATAAAATGTTGACCATTTTCCTTAGAACCCCAGGACCTCTGGGAGTCCCCGGATCCCAGGTTGAGAACAGAGAGCAGTAAGCAAGCACTGGGTGCCACTACTATCAATTTTAGGATGAAGGACAGACATTCCTTATAATGTTTGTTGACATGAAAAAATGGTTCCAATTCCTGACAGGTCTAAAAGTAAGATAACCAGAGAGAGAGCTAGAGATTGCAGCCTCGTTTGAGAGAACAAGAGAGTTAAAAAGAGAGCAAAACTTAATTTGCTATTTGATTCAGTTTGGTTACATTCTAACTTAGTACTAAGTAGGACGTTTCCTAAGAATATATTGATGAAAATGCCTAATAATGGTATTATAACAAAATAATTAGCAATGCTAGATAAGTCAGTAGATTATTAATGTACTAAGTTATCCTATATTCACTTTTAGCTCTTTAATGGAGACCTGATAACTCTAGCGTCTTTTTCGGAGTATATTAACTTTAAATGCACAGTAATACCTGCAGTCTTCCTCTCAGGCTGCATACATCCCGAACAGCTTCCGCCAATAAGATAGGGCACCCTCTACATAGCCCGAGAGAAAAAAATTGGGGCAAAAACATGCACAAATTACTCACTTCTCATAAATGTTAATTGCTGGGCACATGGTAATAACTGAAGGCAACTCAGATGTGTGTGTATTTTTATCAACTCCTGTATCCTCTCACTGGAATGTAGAAATTACCCCCTTGTCTACTAAGGCAGAAATAGTATCCATGTGTGAAAATTGTATCTCAGGGCATTTGTTTTTTAATCTGTTGTTCGACTAATTAGCCTCTTCTTCGTGGTTTTTCAGATGCTATGAGAATTCAAACAGAAGTGTACAAAAATTCATCTTAATTTCTGATTTGTGGCTCCTTAGAAGGGACGGGCATTTATGAGATTTTACTTTCTTTGCTTCTTTGTCGATTCCTGATCAATTTTGTTGATCAGGTTTTCAGAGTCAACACTATGGTTTTATTAGTTTCTTTGTGAAATGAGGCCACGCTTTGGACCATTTCCTGCTTGCTGGCATTGATAAAATTAATTGATGGTGGCATACGATCCGATGGATCGGACAACAAGTTCTCAACTGGAATCAGTTCTCGATTCCCACTCCTACTCCTCAGTGCCTAGAACTATTTGGTCAAAAATATTTTTGTTATTTGGGTGAACCAAACCCTTTACCGATATAACTTAGAACTATGCATTCTCCAGGTTTTGCTCCATCCAACAAAGAAGCCTCTGTGAAGCATGTAGAACAACAATAACAAAAACATTAATGACACAGCCCCCCTGGGGCTAACTAGTAACAAATGTAAATGTGTTGTCTATATTTGATTTATGTTCTGCTTGAGATTGTAAAAACTACAAAGAAGGTGAAATGACAATTAGAGCAAATGCGGTCTTGTTTTAGCCGTCAATGTGGGCAATATGTAATTATTATAAAATGTCACAACATAATGGCGAGATTGTGTCCAAAAGGATCATCTGTGTGGTCAGCAGTGTCTGACAGACAGATAGAATCCATCAAAAGACCGAGAACCAATCACCATGCTTTTCTAGTTTTAATCACGATGGACAATTACAGAGGGGAGCTGTGGACGAAATTACTCCCACACAGACTACAAAGCCCAGTCTTCAGAGAATCGCCTCATCACTCTCATTCTATTGTCACTCTCTGTCTATATTCTCCCTCTCTGAATTTTCTCTGTCTCTCTATCTCTTTATCCTCCTCTGCCGTCTCCCTCCAGAGTAGAATAATGCATGCTGGTGTTTTCCTTGCATCCTCCAAAGAAAATCTTGGCATGAAGACTCGCGTTATCCCTCCAAAGCAAACAGGAATAAAGTCTGCAGTCGAAACTCAGTCTCAGAGGATTGGACCATAAGGCTGTAGTGTGATGTGTTGATGCAACTGTAATTTAAAGAGGAAAATCCAGCCTCTAACACCATAAACACTGTTTAAAAAAGCATTGTTGTAACGTGCATTCTGCAATCACTTTACTGATGTTGTATTTTATTTTCCATTTGTTGATAAATAAAAAAAATAGATGATATCACAATATCCAGTACAAAGTAAAATATAAGAAAGAATATAATGGTGGTTTCTGACCAAAGTGTAGGATAGTTTTTAAATTCACCATTTTGTATCAAAACACTCATGAACAGTAGCCTCAACTGAACAAAATGCAGTGCAACCACAGGATGTGTTCTTGTCAAGGGGTTCAGTTTGATCTTTTTAAAGGTGCAGTGTGTAGGATTTAGTGGCATCAAGCGGTGTACTTGCAGATTGCAACGCCCTCACTACACCCTCCCCTTCCAAGCTTGAAGGAGAAACTACGATGAAAGGAACGTAAAAAATAAGTAAAAGATCATTCAAATAAAGTAAACCAACATATACAGTTTTGTTTATACATATGCATACACATATACACCCAGGCAATGATTCTGCAGTGCATCTTTTGAATTTACATCTGGGGGAATGTAAACAGCGGCAACAAGATAGTGATGATAACATGGTTTCATCTCCACATAAAAAGAAGCACCTAGCATCATCGATGTAAACAGAGTCCTAATCTCATCCTGAGCTCTGTCGGCTCGCAACACGGCCCCCCCATCAAATGCTTGATCCGGGGAGTTGATGGAGCAGCTCTCTGTAAAGATGTGGGCACAACAGTCTCTGGTTTCCCATTGATTGGCCAGCCTGATTCCAATTCATCCAAACCGGACATTAGCCAGGAGCAGCCTTAAGTCCAAGCTGGACCAGCATGGCTCTGTTGTGGAAATTTCTCTGCTGCTGGTGAAGAATGAAATAGAGAACTTCTGCCGGCCGACAAGTTTATTTTCTTTGCAAAGAAAAGGTCAATCAACACACGAGCGGTCAAAGATGAAGAAGGACCCCGAACATGGGGATATCTAAACATTTATACCTGAGGACCACCTCTTTCACACCCCTTTGTCTGCTGTAGGGGTCTGGCCTTCCAGGAAGTGCTTTCCCACCCCTCTGCCCACTGCAGACATCAGGGCCGACCCCCTGCTGGTGTGTTTTACATATGAGGTGTCCTACAGGATCTTGCATTCAGGTGCAAAGCCAAGTCCAGACATCACAATCTACAAAACACAAAAGGACCTGGCATCTTGTGTTAGGAAGGGGGAGGTTGGGCATCTGCAGTGGCTGAAACAAAGAAACTGAATCTACCATTACAATTCCCCCTTTTGATTATTCATTAATCACTAACAGTAAAAAAAACAAAACAAAAGTATAAGAATAAAATAAAAACAAAGTATATAGTCCCAACTTAATTATCCGACACATCAATTCACATGGATTTTTAAAATGTATCATCATGGCAGTTGTTTAGAAGAGGAAGGAACAAAAGAAAGAAAAGAACAAAAGCAAAAACATTATTAACATTATTTACAAAATGTCATCATCAGAGTCATAATCTGAGCTGGGGTAATGATGGGGATCAGAAATGTGAAATGAGGCTGGATTTTGATTGTCATTGTTAAATAGGTGAAGGTTGCATTTTGTCCTTCTTTCAGAGTGATGGTCTTGGCAGGTTTGTAGGTGTAGGCCTCTGTCAGCATCATCCAACATAATAGGATCAGGATCAGGTGGTGCATGATGTAATCTATTGGGAAGGTTTGCGTTGTTAATCCTGACGTCTAGTTGGTGGTTGTTGAATTTATGGAGTTATTCCTCGTGTCGTCCTCTCCGTGCGCTCGTTCGTCCTCGTGTTGTCCGTCTCCACGTCGACCGTCCTCGCGCCGTTCAGGTTGACAGCTGAATTCCTCTGTTGGTTCAGGGACTTTCCTGCAGTGGTTGGCGTGTACCCACGTTGCTCTCTCAGCTATCTTCACAGCAGTATGTGTTGTCAGGAGCACCTGGAATGGACCTCGCCAACGTTTGGAGTGCCAGTGCTTCCTTCTGAAGTCCTTTATCACCACCCAGTTGCCAGGCTGGAAGTCATGAAGTAATGTGGAAGCTGGTAGTGGAAGGGCTGATTTCACCTGCTGAGAGATTTGAGAGAGAGTGGAAGATAAGTTTTTGCAGTATTGTAACATGTCATCGTCACATAGGCCAGTGGAGGGGAGTGGCCTGGTTACAGGCTCCACTCCTAGAGATGGAGGTCTGCCAAAAAGAATTTCAAAGGGGCTCATGTTAACTCTGGATCTTTTTCTCATTCTTATGTGCATTAGAACAATCAGCAGGGCCTTTGTCCATGGCAGCCCTGTTTCCTCACAGCACTTTGCTAGTTTTGATTTCAGAGTGCCATTTTCTCGTTCGACCGCACCTCCACTGGCAGGGTGATATGCACAATGTCGTCTGAGGTCAATGGCAAGAAAATCACTGATTTGGGTTATTGCAGAATTGAAAAAGTGTGCGCCATTATCACTGCTCAGTTTAGTTGGTATTCCCCATCTGGGAATAATTTCTGTTAACAGAGCT
The DNA here is from genome assembly GCF_905237075.1 of Dicentrarchus labrax. Lineage (NCBI taxonomy): Eukaryota > Metazoa > Chordata > Actinopteri > Moronidae > Dicentrarchus > Dicentrarchus labrax. Next base: position 8,840,150 of record NW_026136711.1, read on the forward strand.
TTTGCTACCACTTGGCTACTTTGGTGTCTTGCTGGGAATGCTTCAACCCATTTTGACCACATGTCAACCATCACCAAGCAGTACTTCTTCCCTTCTGCTGGCGAAAGTTCTATGAAATCCATCATCAAATGTTCGAATGGTCTATCTGGTGGTGGGTGTGCGGCGTGTGTGATTGTTTTGGTTTTACCTGCGTTATGTGTTGCACAAACCATACACGATTGACAAAACTTCTGCGCATGAACTGAAAAACCTTTGGTGAACCAGTGTTGAGTTAAGGCATCCAACATCCCCCCTTTTGACACATGGTCCAATCCATGTGTCAATTTTGCAAAGTGAGGAAAGAAATGTTTGGGCAGGCAGGGTTTGTTATCGGGTCCCCGCCACACTGCTTCTTCCTGTGTGGCACCGCAGCGTCTCCACAGCGTCTTTTCTTGTGGTGTGGCAAAGGACTGCATCGCTGTAAGAGAACTTGGAATAGAGACCGGAGTTGAGACAAACAAAGGATCAAGGATGGTGGGTTGGAGTGCAGCTCTTTTTGCAGCAGTATCAGCTCTTGCGTTCCCTAGAGAGACAGAATCTGAGTTGTTAGTATGGGCAAGGCATTTACAAACAGCAATTGAGGTTGGGAGCAAAATGGCATCTAGAAGAGCTGCAACCTTGTCATGATGAAGAATGGGTTTTCCGTCAGATTTTAAGAATTGTCTGTGTTTCCACAGAGTACCAAAATCATGTACAACACCAAAAGCATATCTAGAGTCGGTGTAGATAGTTACAGTCTTGTTGCTTGCCAGCTTGCATGCCTCTGTCAATGCTGTAAGTTCTGCTGCTTGTGCAGAATAGTGAGAGGGGAGTGAACCTGAGGCAAGAGTTTCATGATTAGTTACAACAGCAAATCCAACTCTGTTGCGACCAGTTTGTGGGTCGCGGGAAGCGGATCCATCTACAAAAACAACCAAATCAGGGTTAGTTAATGGAGTTTCTTGTAGATCCGGTCTTGGGGAGCAGACCTGTTGGAGGACAGCAACACAGTTATGTTCTTGTCCATCGTCAGGTGTGGGAAAGAGAGTGGCAGGGTTTAAAACATTGCATCTTTTTACAGTGATGTTAGGCATTTCTAAAAGCACAGTGTTGTATCTTAGCCATCGCGCTGTGGAGAGATGAGAAGTTTTTTGTTCAAGTAAAATCATGGACACAGCATGTGGAACCAGGAGAGTTACATCAGAATAGCTAACAATGTCTCTGGAGGCCATGATTGCCTTTTCAGCAGCGGCCACAGCCCTGAGACATCTTGGGAGGCCTGCAGCCACGGGATCTAGTCTTGAGGAAAAATAAGCTACAGGGCGTAGTTTATTTCCGTGATCCTGCAACAACACAGAAATCATGTATCCATTTTTCTCATCTACCGTTTGGGTGAAAGGTTTGGTAGGATCAGGTAGACCCAAAGTTGGGGTAGTCTGTAAGGCAAGTTTTAGTTCAGTGAAAGACTGTTCTGCTTCAAGAGTCCATGTGATCTTATCTCGTGATTGTAGACCTTTGCCATGAATGAGGGAGGAGAGTGGAGCTTCAAGAATGGCATAGTTTGAAATGAATTGTCTACAATAAGAGCACATACCAAGAAATGACATCATCTGTTTTTTTGTGATGGGTTGTGGAAGATTCTGAATTGCATCCACTCTTTTTGGAGAAAGAGTCTTTCCTTCAGAAGTGATGATGTGACCTAAGAAAACAACTTTTTCCTGGACAAATTGAAGTTTGGACAAGCTGGCTTTGTGACCACTATTAGCCAGATGTTTCAAGAGTTTTACTGTGTCGGCTTCACATTGCTCTTTGGTTGGACTGCAGATCATGAGGTCATCAACGTACTGTAACAAAGCAGAGCCTGGGGAGAGAACAAGGGATTCAAGGCTTTGTCTGAGAGCTTCATTGTAAATAGTGGGACTTTCACAGTAACCTTGGCATAGGCGAGTGAATGTGTAGCCTCGCCCATTGAAGTTGAAAGCAAACCAGAATTGACTTTTTGGATGAACTGGAACGCTGAAGAAAGCATTAGAAAGATCCACCACTGAAAAGAATTTTGCATTAGATGGAACCTGAGACAAGATGGTATAAGGATTTGGAGCATTTGGTGCTCTGGGTTGGACTGCTGCGTTTACTGCTTGCAGATCCTGAACAAAACGCCATTCCGTTGGTTGATCCTTATCTCTGATTTTTTTGACAGGAAACAAAGGTGTGCGCACTGGAGAATCATCACAGGGAATAATTACTCCTGCTGCTTTCAGAGACTCAAAGACTGGTGTTATACCATCGATGGCTTCTTGTTTAAGTGGATATTGAGTCTTGCAAGGTCTAAAGTCTGATTTTGGAGTAATGACAACAGGTTCACAGTCTTTGATGAGGCCAACATCATACTTACTAACAGCCCACAGTGTCTTAGGGACCTCCTGTAGGGCTGTAATAGCTGCTGCTTGTTCTTCGGACAAAAAGGAAAAAGATTTAAAAGTGCTTTTAGGTACCAGCTGGATTGTTCTTTGAGTGTGCACAAAACATGGTAAACTCTTAGAGTAACACTGCAGTGTTGGTGAAAAAAAATAGATCGATCAGATGTTTCTTGCCAATCGGCTGCGCACTGACATGATTTTATAAAAGGTCCCAAATCTTCCCAATTATCTGATGTGTGTTTTGCAAGTGTGATGTGTGGGACTGAATGGTCTATGGTGTACACATCACATTGAGCTGGTGTAAGAGAGACTGATATAGCGCATTTATGTTGTGTCCAATAAATGTGTGACAGTGTGAGTTTATCGAATCTCTCTCTCAACCAACCTTCCTCATATGGCTCATCAGGTCCTGGTGACACATGAGAGGTACAATGCAGATCCTCTGGTGTCATGAAATCTATTGTAGCTGTTAAAACTGTTTTTCTAGCTAAAGTAACAAGCTCAGAGGCAGTTGATGGTTGCAATTTCCATAGATATGCATATTGTAGTTCTGGGATGTGGTGAACAAAAGAGTGTGAAAAATGTGGCTCCAGATCGGATAGTCTGTGAACTTTGACACCTTCTGGGGTTGAGATCAGACAAAGGCCTAATTTGCACATCAAGTCCCTGCCCATCAGGTTAATGGGACAGACTTTTGAGAGCAAGAATGCATGTTTGAAGCTTATATCTGGCCCATCCGCACATTTGAGTGGGACAGTAATGTTCTCTCTAATTGTTTGACCTGATGAACCAACAGAGTACACATAATCTCCACTCATTTTTGGTTTTGTAGTGAGTTCTAAAGCTTTTATCACAGAATGTGTGGCTCCTGAGTCAACCAAGAATGCAACATTTTGTTCTGCAATGGTCAATGTATGTTGTGGAAACCTCTTGAAATGATCAGATGTGTACTGAACATATGTTAGAGCAATTGTATATCTGTTGTCTGAATTCTCTATAGATTGTGTATTAATCTGCTCAGTATGTGTGTGTGAGTGTGGTGCAGTACCTTCTGTCGATCTCACAAGTTGGTTTGGCTTGTCAGCAGGAGTCCATCCCTCTCCGACAACCCTGTCCCATTTTCAGTCCGACTTGTCCACCGGGGTCGATGAGGTATTTTTGGGACACTCGCGTTTCCAATGTCCATGTTGACCACAAAGGAAACAAACATTCTTTGGAATTTTATCTTTCCAGTGCCTGTGTTGGTTATCTTTTCCTCTATGTGTATGATCTGGTTGTCCATGTTCTCGGATTGTGTTATACATGGTTATTGCTGCCATGTGAAGCTCTTTTTGTGTTGTCTCTTTTTTTTTTTTTTTTTTTTTTTTTGAGAATATTTGGTCATGGGCATTTATGGCATGTTTGCAAAGTTTGGACAGGCGTGCATCATTACATCCAATGCAGGAACTTTTAACAGCTGAGGCAATGTCTGGTTTTAGTCCGCGTAACAAACAGTTACAAAGATGAATTTTCCACACATCTGGAATATTGTTTAATCCATCAGGTATGTGGGTGTTGAATACCTCTGATGTTGTTGGGTTGGGCAGATGTTGTGAGGCTGCTGTGATGTCAGCAGAAGTCCATGGGCGGAAAATCAACGTTGCACCTTCTGGTCCAGATATTTCAACCATGGGCATGTTGAAGGTTGCATCTTGATTTGGATGACACAGTCTATGTGCTATTGGAGAAGGGGGGTTGGTTGTAGGGTTCTGTGGTGGAACGGACACATCAGGGGCACAGTGAGCTGCTCCTGAACTTGTTTTTTGTTGTGGCATGGCGGAGTCTGCTTCCCTTCTTTTGCTGGGTGTCACTGTGTTGTATGGTGGTGGAGCTGAAGGATGAATAGGTGGGTTGCCGTCAAGGTCTGGATCCAGCTTCAAAACCGCCAACTGTGGAAACAAAGAAGAAGTCTGCAAGTCTGGTGTTCTTTGTGTGTGAAATTTGCTTTTCATTGGTTTCAACTTTTTCACATGGAAAAGGGAGTTGTTTCAGCATTCTTTTCCTATCTCGTGTCTCTGCTTCCCCTTTCCACATCTGAAAACATTCTTTTTGACCTTCCATATTTTCTAATTTTCTTACAGAAACCTTATTTTTCCTTCTCATTTTTTGTTCTTTTCCCTTCAGTTTTTCTTCTAATATCGATATGTTTTTAAAATAAAATAAAAAATAAAAAAACAAAACTGAGGGATCCCCCTATTGGGAATCCAAACTCAGCTGTCCAGACATTTAAATATTTTAAACTTTTATCCCCATATTTCGTTCTCATAACATCCACAATCGCCCCCTCCGGAGGTCCAACCGCCAGAGCTTTTACTCCCCATTCCAAATGGAGGTCGTGCACAACTATTACAATACAGACGTCTCTGTAAAGGGTCACTTCGTTTAAGGAACAAGTGATAAAGACCTGGTCACTTCGTTTAAGGAACAAGTAACAAAGACCTGGTTACTTCGTTTAAGGAACAAGCAACAAAGACCTGTTTAAGGCAACAAAGACCTGATCACTTTGTCTGTGCTACAAGTGAAAAAAAGCAAATCACTTCGTTTATGGTTACAAGTGATTTAAAAACCTGATTGCTTCGTTTAAGGAACAAGCAACAAAGACCTGGCTACTTCGTTTAAGGCTACAAGCAACAAAAAGCAGATCGATTGTGGATATGTGAGAAACGGAAATATTTAGCCAATTTTAAACCCAAAATTTAAAGAAAAGAAATTTAAATGTCAATATTTCAGTGCTCACCAGATGAATTTCGTCGAATTGCGTTTGTGGAAATCCCAGCGGCGACGATCTGGGACGTTTGCGATCAGTCCTCCCTTCTCAGAAGAGGATTTTGAGGTTGGAGGCTGAAAAGTTTTTCTTCCAGGATGGCCTGTCACTGTCCGCGTCCCGTCCCAGACGATCGCTCGAGGGATCCCACTTCTGACACCAAATTGTTGTGGAAATTTCTCTGCTGCTGGTGAAGAATGAAATAGAGAACTTCTGCCGGCCGACAAGTTTATTTTCTTTGCAAAGAAAAGGTCAATCAACACACGAGCGGTCAAAGATGAAGAAGGACCCCGAACATGGGGATATCTAAACATTTATACCTGAGGACCACCTCTTTCACACCCCTTTGTCTGCTGTAGGGGTCTGGCCTTCCAGGAAGTGCTTTCCCACCCCTCTGCCCACTGCAGACATCAGGGCCGACCCCCTGCTGGTGTGTTTTACATATGAGGTGTCCTACAGGATCTTGCATTCAGGTGCAAAGCCAAGTCCAGACATCACAATCTACAAAACACAAAAGGACCTGGCATCTTGTGTTAGGAAGGGGGAGGTTGGGCATCTGCAGTGGCTGAAACAAAGAAACTGAATCTACCATTACAGCTCCTATCCGACTCTCTTCCGTCTCCTCCTGGAGCGACAGCCCCCGCTGTGGTGGGCTGGTCTAAGGCTCTAATAGTTATTAAGAACTCAAATTGGACTGACCACCCAACTTTAGTGATGGCAGGTGCACTCTGATCCAGGGGAGTTGGCTAGGTGTTTGTTGAAAGGCATTCTCGGAAATGTAGTGAAGTAGACGAGGCATATTGGAAAAGTTCAATTACAATTATTAACCAGGTTGGGATCATTTCAAATGTTTCTATACTAGGGATGTGCATCTCCATCACTGAGGCCAATGTTTATGCGTATCTCAATGTATTGCCAGCGACCTGATTATAAAATCTACCCATCTGTAGTATGATGCTGTGTAGTTCAATATGGTACAGATAGTTTAATTTAATTTGATTTATTTGGTTCTTCTTAAAGCTGCAGTAGGTACATTTTATTAAAAAATATATGTTTTTGTCTTATTTGCTGATTGGTTGTTTTTGTTCAAACCCAGTGCAAATGTGTAGATTCTTGCAAATGCCATTAGGAGCACTGATTTCTTCACAGATGATCTGTCTCGTGTACTACTGTCAGGATGTAGTGAAAGTTTCAGCAAAAAGCATCTTTAGGCAACTAGAGAAACAGGTGGAGAGGAGGAGTCTGAATATACAATTATCTGTCACATATCCAGATAATAAAGGCATGGGGCCCCTGTAAGATTGCTCGAGCGGCAAAGGCAGGAAGGAAGGGACCTTGAAACTGTTCAGTCAGTCCAAATTTCTTTATGTCCCTTTTTCCCAAGCAGTGGATCAGTGCCACTTATTTACAGTGAGGATCAGCTTGGCCCAAACCGAAGAAAACAACAAACTAAATAAAAATGAAAACAACTTAGGACAAAGGTAACTAGAGGTATCAAAAAGAAAACCTCAACTCTGCTCAGGGCTATACCCCTTTTAAGCTTGGGCCCCTGGCAGCTAACAAACCGTGTGGCCTGCTCACCAACATCCTCAAAACTAGTCTCCCCTGGAGAACCCTCAACTCCTGCTTATATGTGCGGTAGCTCCTCCTACCACAGGAAGCAACAATTAATAAAAAACAATTAACCTTTAGCATTCATTTGTCTAATACCCAATAGTTAAGTTTTATAGGTCAACAGTAGAAAGAACTCACTACACATATCAGAAGAGTAAAATAGATCCCAACTGTTCAAAATAACAAATCTCCCAAACGCCTCCTAAATCTCCCCCTCATCTATACTACACTTGGCACATTCCCCCAGGAACCTGACCATAAAAGGAGAAATCAGAAGATGGCCAAGTGCAATCTAGATGAGAGGTGAGAAACACAAATTAATCAAATGGACAAAGTTAAAACCCAAATATTTCCTTAGGCTTCCTTCCAGATCTAATGTAACTCAAACATAATACAATTTCCCTCACCATGTTTCAACCCAACATCTGTACTAATTACCAAACCCCAGACACCTGCTGGCTAGATGGTATGTAAGTGGCTGAGGTGGACAAGCACTCTATGTTGTGTCTCGTTTAAGTAACAGGTCACGGGGAATCCCCATGACAGCCCCTACTAATAATTATATATAAATAAATAGTTTTTTACCGATGCAAAGATGTTAGGAACTGTGCATCCAGAGTTCATCCCAAATTGTATCTGGTGCACACACGTAAATCAGGGCGATTGCATCTTGAACTTTTATGTTGGTGCGCTGATGCGAATTAGTGAATCTTACCATACCTACTACAATACTACATGTTTTGTGCAGTATATAGCCTTATTCTTAACCACATCATAACCTGGTGAATTTATTCAACATCTCAGGTCTGTTACATACCAGTAGGAGGATTTTCCTCTGAGAGAACAGAGGAGAGTGGACAGCCAGCTGTGATCTCTATTCTGTTCACTTCAGTGTAATTTAACCAGGCTGGAAAGGAAAACACAGCTCTTCATTACACACTGCTGCAACATGCAGGAAGGCTCACCATCTGGCTACTTATCTCTCTCTCATTCTCTCTGCCTCTGTTTGTTTCTCTCCACCTTGTTGTCTCTGCCACTTGTTTAAGAAAAAGATTGAGAATAAATAAGGGAGAGGGAGAAAGAGCAAGGCAAAAGGAGACGAAGAGAGTGAAAATAGAATAAGAGGACCATGGGAGAGAATAAGAGGGGAGAGAAGGTGGATAGAAGAAATAAAATGGAAAAACAACAAGTATGAGAAAAGATAAAAACAATATAGATCCAGAAACAGAAGCTAGATAAAGAGTAAGGCAATTGTACGGTTTTGTCTTGCTCCATCTCTATCTTCTTTTCTATTTCTCTACCCTCACCCTCCCTCGCTCCCTGATGAAGTTATCTTTCTTCCTCTGTCACGATTCTCTCCAGTCTGGGTTTCCTTCCGATAAACAAGACTTGGCAGCAAACAAAACCAAAAAGTAAAAAAGAAAAAGAAAAAAAGAAAACTTCTTCAGAATCTTCAGGGAAAAGAGAAGGTGCATTTTGATGGCAATGTTTTCATTTCCACCACTCTCAAGTACACTTTTTATCATCTGGAGTCCTTCAGCTTGGAGTGTGAAGGAAATGTCAGCTCTACTCAAACTGCATAAGGTTTGTAGAGTGCTTTCACTGTCAGTCTTAGGTGTTAGGTAATTGGGGAGATTAAATTAAAACTGTAATGCCTTCCAAGTGTTTTTTTTTACAATGTTGTTTCTGTGTTGGGGTTAAAGGTGCTTAAAGCTTTGTCTGTGGTGGCATTAGAAAAAAGAACTTGCTCAGCATTGCACCTGCATGCACCCGGGTTCAGATCCCAGCAGTGGAGCTTCTATCCTAGCAGTAGCAGATGTTATGGATGGATCATGTATGCCTCACTGTTCTAGCAACTGACTAAAATAATATATCCGACAGCATTAAGTAGAAACTACATTTTAACTACATTTAAAAGTAACGCAAAAGTTACTGTACCTAGTAACTAATTACTTTCACTTTTGAGAGAAGTAACTACTAACTGTATCTAATATGCTCTTTTTCAGTAACTTGCCCAACAATGCACAGTACTACACTCGCAGTCTGACTGGAACCAGTATACCTGGTGTCCTTAAGGGTTTTCAAATGAACTGTAGCCTGCAGTTGGCTAGCTGATCTGGGATACTGTTGTGCACACTGTGTCAAACTTCAGAGGTCAGAATAGCCATCTTAGACCTACGACCCAGTCCTTACCCCTTTCCGTACCTGCTACATAGGAAGAAAGCCCAGCAGTAGATAACAATTTTACATTAAAGTGCAATTGAAAATAATGGGCCAACAGGCTGACAACAGTATGCCCACTTTCTCTCCCTAGCAGTGGTCTGACTCCAATCTTCCTGTCCCCTCTCTGTCTCTGTTTGTATTCTGTGTTTGTTATATAACCTTTGAGTGTCCTTGCAAGGTGTAAGTGTGCGTCTGCACTGTACACGTCCTGGCTGCAGCTGGCTTGTGGGTGACCTGTTTGTGCAGGTCACAGTCTGAAAACAAGCTCAGCAGCGTTCTGTCCAGCCCAAGGAGCATCTGACTTCACCTTCAGCTACTTCATAAGCTTGTGCACACACAAACACGCGCAACCTGCTCACTTCAGCTGTCGTTTCTTCTTCTCCTGCAGGAGCCTGGTTGAAGTCGGAGGAGACGGTGGCGATGAAAACAAAGAGAGCTGACTTTGCCGCCGCTTTCCTGCGTGGCCGGATGATAGTAGCTGGAGGACTTGGTAAGAGTGATACATCGTAAACTAATGTTTCTGTTTGCTGCTTTCACACTGCAGTTTATATTGATTGAATTTTGCTGCATTAACGTTACATAATTCATGTCAGAACAATCTGATGGGTTAAAAGTAACCTACTGATAAGTTCTTACGTGACTGAATGTATCTGACAGCAAATTCAGCAGCAAAAAAGAAATCCAGCAAGAACAGGCTCATGATCACAAAATGAAAGGAAACTATGCCGTTCTTTGTTTTATTTATAATATTGGCTGCACTTGATTACAGGTTTGATCATGATGTCAAAACTTAAGTCTGGAACAATAACTAGCAGCAATGTTGTGAGCTAAATGAAATCCTGATGCCTTTATGTTGTTAGATCTCCTGTAAAATGTGAGAGAAATACAGAAATACCCTGTAAGCCAGTCAGTGTGCAGAAGTAAAACACGAGGGAGTCTGATATCTCTGGGTGTGTGCCTGCTCTCCAGGTCATGAGCCCTCAGCCCTGGACACAGTGGAGGCCTTTCATCCTCAGAGAAAGAAGTGGGAGAGGTTGGCTCCCATGACCTTTCCCAGATGCTCCACCACCTCCATCGTCATCAGAGACCGCCTCCTGGTGGTGGGAGGAGTCAACCAGGTACACTTGTGCTAAATTAAGCCCTAAATTAAGTGAATGTAACACATACGTACATATGCAGAACATATTTTCAGGAACTCAGCAGCTAGTAACAGCAGTAATACATCTACTAGTATTCATGGTGACAGATGTTTCCTGCTCATTGTGAGTGACAAGTGTGTCCCAGTTTACCTATTTATTTATACCCTCGCCTTAGTGTGGAGTGCCCTCCACAGCTGGGGGTAGGAGCTTGTAAGTAGGTTAGTGTTCTGCCTGACTAACTGCTCACTGATCAGCCTACACAGATCTGTCCCTGCCTTACACACTGTACATGACAGTAGGGTTTGGTGGTATATTGACTTTTTAAGGTATACTGATACATTATCAAATAAGATATGATGAGACAATGTTGTTACATGACAATAGGTTGGATGTCACATCAAATAACATACACAACCCGTTTCTTCTGTAAAGCCATGCCAGTGTTTGCATCTCTCCTCTCCTACCTTCTCTGCACAACCCCGCACCCACACACTCTCGAGTTCTCCTGCACCAGGGTGGGGGAGACAGTGCTGGTACACATGCTGGTCCACAGGCCTGGTTTGTATATAATTTGGAGATGGTTTGGATTTAAAAGATCAGATGGGCAGCAGAACCATAGCATCTGTTGAGATTGCCATGAACAGGTTGCATCCAAAAGTGGAAGCACTTCAAATCTCTTCCACCACTTCAGGAGAGAGTGTTAAACTTCATACTGCGGCTGCAACCTTCAGCACCTTTTGCCCAGAAACAAAGCTTGTTGCGAGCCTATTTACCCGTGGTGTGTCTTTTGAAAAGAAAAGTGCCAGGTGGCGTGAAATAACTAAGGCTATGGACTACCACATCGCTAAAGATATGTTCCCCGTTGCAAGAGTGGAATAAGAATGATTTTAAAAAGCTGCTATAAACCATTGACTCAAAATACCAGTTACCAGAGAAGCACTGTTTGAAATGTTCACTGAGGTCAGACAGAATCTTACAGACTGGCTCGCAAAAGTGACTCATTTCGCAGTGACAGGACATGTTTGAAAAGTAGGAGGAGTTTGAAAAAGTAGGTTTAGCATATTTCATGATTTTGCTATAAAAGTGCCACCTAGTGGCCCATTCGTGGCAGATTTGGCACAGCTCCTTAGTGGTTCATGGAAAATTAAAGGCCCAGTTTCATGTTAATCGGACAAACCTACACAGAGATATGGCATCACCTCCTGATTTGAGTCCAACATACAGAGGGTTGTTCCTTTATAACTTGCATGCTTTTGGCGTAAAATACATTTATATATTACACAATTATATCTCATCCTAATTAACCCTGATTATCAACTGGAGAGAGATTCAGAATTCAAATATGAGGATTTCACACATAATGTAATTATTTATGATAAAGTACGAAGTGAAAGCTGTAACTTTTTTCTTTTAAAGGGAAAGAAGTGTTTTTTGTTTTCTAATCTTAAAGTCTCTGATATATATCGACTCCCAAACTCCAAATCAGTCACAGTGGAGGCTCAGCTGTCTGTTATGCAAGGCTGGGTATCAGAAATCAATTCTTGCAGGAGTCACATCAGTTTTATATATCTATGTGGATTGTAAAGCATCGATCATAATTGGAAAGGATTCAAAATAAATGGATTGCTGTGCAGTTTCAACCAGTTCATTGCTCTGGAATATGAAGGAAATAGGGTTTGGTCAGTATCACACTTAAAGACTAGTGCAACTGATAGAAATAAAGTTGCATAAAGTGAACATTAAGTAAGTGATACTGTACATGGTGTCTCAGTAGAAGAAAACAAGGACACAGTGTCATTAATGCAAACCATCTGAAACTGGGCCCAAACCTGTCAACCAGTCACAGAGCCACAGTGTCAGCACTTTCAGACCTGCAGTTCTGGACCTGCTGTTTCAGTCCAAGCTGCACCACCTGTTGGTAAGAAAAGCAACAGCAACAGCAACAGCAGTATAGCAATGTAGAAATTCAGAATTGTGCCATTAACACAGAAATTCCTGATTATTGACACCTCGAAGGGCATTAATTCAATTCAATTCAGTTTTATTTGTATAGCGCCAATTCATAACAGAAGTTATCTCAGGACACTTTTCAAATAGAGCAGGTCTAGACCGAACTCTTTATAACATTATTTACAAAGACCCAACAGAGCAAGGACTTGGCGACGGCGGCAAGGAAAAACTTCCTTTTAAGAAGCAGAAACCTAGGACAGACCCTTCGGCTCTAAGTGGGTGGTTGTCTGCCTCGACCAGTTGGGGTAGAGAGAGAGAGAGAGAGAGATACAAAAGAACAGAGGTAAAGACAGAAGGACAGAGACAGAGACAAAGGTGCACAGCAACAACAGTAGCAACAGCTACACTAATAGTAGTGGCTGATGGTGATGATGATGATGAACATGAAGAATATGATGACCCATATTATCCCACTTATATCAAGGTCAACTGCCAAAGAAAAAGAATGAAGACCATTTATATTTTCATACGTTCTTTCACAAGCCGTACCTCTGTTTCCCTGGTACAGCCTGCAGGTTTGATTAATACCTGGAACAATCATTACATTGCCATAAGTTTATCTACTAGTAATCGAGTATTCACCCAAACCATGGTATAATAGTAGCAGGAATTCATTGAGGTAAGAGGTGTGCTGAAATGCAGTTTTAATAAACACTCATCACTCATTTATTCAATGTATCTGTATGCCACCAATGTTTTCCTTATTTCTCCCTCTCTCAGGTTCCCAGCTCAGCCCATGAGATCCTGTATGTGAAAGAAGAAGAGTTTCTGTAGCCTGAAGTAATTGACACCAGATGAGTGCAGCACATCAGTGGTTCCACTGCTTCTCTGTACGACCCTCCAGAATGATCAGACTGTAGTGCAATGTGTAGGAAGCACTGAAAACTCAGAGAGATGGAGTGAAAGTCCCTGACTTTGTGATGTAATGGAACAGATAACACTGCCCCCTGCTGGGCTGTACTGACACTGAGACCCACATGTAAGCACACACATGTACAATGGAGGAGCTGGCTCTTTCTTTATACAGAGTTCTGTTTCTTGATACTTTCAGTATGTGACACTTCTGCGTTGTACGTTGTAGTGCATACATGGAGAAGAACTTTTGTAGCTTATATGTCTAGAAATGTAGACAGAAAATATATGGATGACCTATTTTATGGCATATATGCATTTCCAGTCTGGTTTTATGTCTTTGTTAATGTGTTCATTTGAGTGCAGCTTGCTAACAAGTGAGCATCTGTAAATTATTTCCACATAAGATTTTAATTCAGTTTAATGACATGACTGCAATATTTGCATATTGTTTAATATCATCTAGCAAAAAAACACCTCTCTGGAAATGTTTGTTAAACCGTACTGTAACTAAATTTGCACTAAAGCAATTAACACTGAGTGGGAGTTGATTTTACCATCAATAATTTCTAGTGTAATGTGTTGCAGTAATTACACTGAGAATGCTATACTATCACTCTTCTACAGTATGCTGTAACAGTGCACATTTGTCAGTATGACCATAGATATGATTTAATACATGAATATGTGAAGAGAAACTATATTAAGTGACAATATGGTGTTTGTTTAAGTAATTAGCAGAATGCTGTTGTAGACAAAGAAATGGATTCAGTTTGATTCTGACATTTTATTCCTGCAGCAATACAAGCTCTCTTTGTCAGTGTTTCATTTGTGAAACATGTGCTGTGCTGTAATAATCATTAGTTAATAACACCTCACTCAGGTTGTGATGTTACAGATTTGTTTTTGTGACTCCAGAAATCATCTACTAACAGGACTGTTTGCTGTCTAAAGCCAAACTCTTGTGTCTTTGGCTCGGGCTGTTGTGCAATAGGCGGCTAAGCTGTGAAATGTTTCATTGTGCTGAGAAAGATTTTATTTCATCCCACAACATGATCAGCCTCTGATCTGTCCTACACCCAATCATGTCATGTAATATTGAGGATATGAGCAGTCATATTCAGTGGAATAAATTGGATTTGTTGTTTGTATTGCACTTACTTTCCACTAGATGGCAGTGATTGCACACATGAATCCACACAAGAGACTGTGAGGCCTTCACTGACGGATACATACACAGTTATGTTACCAGATCAGTTACTTACATGTTTTTATACAGAAATGACACACTTTCTTAAGCTACATTTCAATATATACTTAGAATGTACATTTTGATAGAATAAGGAAAAAGCATGATAGTTTTCTACTTTTGTTCATTGTAGCTATGATGATAGATGACAAGATCCTCAGATTTATTCTTCTTATTTTAACACTATCTGGTTTTCTTGTTTTCAGAGGTCATAGGGAGATCAACTGACGTTTCTTCTGTGCTGTAAACTGCACGAATCACTGACGTAATGCATGAACAGTGTTTGATACGCCAAGCCAATTGTGCAGTCTGTTAGCTCAGAATGCATAATTAGCAATTAGCATGTAGTCATCTGGTCAGAGCCCTGGATTTTAATAAGGTAGTGGATCGTTTTGTTTAGTAACTTGACTGAAAAAATGCCTGTTTTCTGGTCTAACAGCTCACATTGTATTAATGGCTGTTTAAGAATATTACAAATGTGAATATTACTTTAAGATCAATAGTTTGGTGATGTGTTTAGAGTGTTTCAGTATGTGATTGAATAGAAAATGCATCTTGTGTATTTCAGAGAAAATAAATCACAGTCACCTTCCATGAGCCCCTGCTGTTGATTAATAATACTAAGGGGAAGCTTATTGCCGTTTCCTACTTGGAGCCGAAGTGTAATGTTAGCTCGAGCTGACAGATGTCAGTCAATGTTACTGGTGTTTCATGGAAATCTGTGACCACATCACAGAATCTGACTGGACATCTCTACTTGCTCCATTCACTAGAGATGTCAAGTAGCTTAAATCTACGAGTCACTCTTCAACACCTCGGCTTTAAAGTGAACTCACTGAATCAGTGTATCTTTTAGCAGTGGAGCTCCTCCAACTGGAGACTAAAGCGCTGGTGTCTGACATGATACACAGTACATCACTTCATTAAAAGACCACAAATCCCACTGACACAGTCATGAAGTCATTACTCTGTTGCCCAGCTACGGACTATCTAAACAGGGCTTGAAGAGCCTTGAACAGAACTGAGCTTGAACCAGCAATATACTGAACCTAAAGGACTAGTGTGTAGGATTCAGTAGCATCTAGCAGTAAAGTTACAAATTGCAACCACTTGAATACAGCTCAGCCTCCAGGCGTGTACGAGAAACTACAGTGGATGCAAAGCTTTCGACCGACGTGAAAGGCCCTATCTACAGCCGGTGTGTGCTTTGTCCAACTGTTAGAAACATGGCGGTTCAACATGGCGGACTCTGAAGAAGAATACCCGCTCCCTCTGTTGATAAAAACGGCTCATTCTAAGGTAACAAAAATGCAATGGCCCTTATTTTCAAGTGATTATACACTAATGAAAACATACCTATAAACCCCAGGTGGAAGTAAAAATGTTATATTGTACCCCTATTTACAAAAACTCAAATTCTTTGTATTTTTTTTTTTTTTTATTGAAATCCAATCATTTTGTCTTCCTGTAGAACAAAATGTGACCCGGCTTATGTAAGCATGAACTAAAAAGGGAACTAACTTCTTACAATGAACTGAAATGATTCGAATCAGCAAAGCGATCTGTAATTTCCACCTCCACCATTCACTTTAAATGTTCATATACGCTATCATGACATTGTGTTTTCTACCCACCTGCTGTGCGTGCATCTTAGTTATTTATACATGGGAAATCTGTCTATAGGGTGAGTTTTATTTTGAAGTTTTCTGTGTCATATCTATTTCAGCGACATCTGGAAAAGGCCTAAAAGCTCTTAGTTAATTGGCACTAAAAGGTCCCTGACTATCAAAAGTGATTGCTGCACTAATGTGTATATTGTAATATAGCAATAACCGCTGCACTTACAACGGTAGAGCTTTAGTAGCCTAATGGTTGGTAAGGCTTGTTAGATAATGCTTACTCACTGCTTACTCTACATCTACGCTGATTTCCTCTGTGAGGCTTTTTCTACTGCACACTAGGGACAAATTTGCTCTATAAATGACCCCCCCCCCCACACACACACACACTGTATTCCTCTCTGTGTTTTTTTCACATTAACTTGGTCAAAGTAATTGCCCCAGCAGAGCAGCAGAGAGACACAGAGGTTATTAGCCCGAACTAGTAACGCCTCACTTAACCATTCAGGTAAGAGGAGGAAACATGACTTTCTCTATCACACAAGGAAAATAAATGCATCTTAATGGGAAAAAAATGGTGTGAAAAGAGAAAGATCTCTTCAGTAATGAGGCCTACGATCATATACGCTGCTGTCTTCATAGCAGCTGATATACACAGTAAAGGACAATGAGGAAATACAGGTAAACAGGTTACTTACTCATAATATCTATAACTGCTTATCTTTTTTAACCTGTAGCACTTTGAGATCTTTTGATGAAAAGGGCATTATAAATAAAATGTATTATTATTATTATTGATAGAATAGACTGACTCACTGTTACCTGTAACAGGCTGCCTGTCGTGAGAATAACAACCAGGTAATAATGGTATTGGGTTGTTTGCAGAATGCTTTTGGTTTCCGATTCCGATTTGTGGGAGTATTTGCACATTTTCTGTTTACAGTAAAGTCCCAATGTGTGTGTCACAGGAGATGGGTGCATGGTGGTGGGTGTAAGGGAAAAGTACATGGTGAACACTGGTATCTAACCTGACTCACTGCACTGGTTAGATTTATAACAAAAAGTTAAGCAAAAATTATATTTTATAAAACAAACCAAAACTATAAAATGCTAGTCTGATGTAATTATTACATGAACATTACAATTATTACATCTCTGAGCACCTCCCATTACAGATGTTGTGTAGAGCCCATAACTTCAGTAATTGTCTCATTTGTCTCAAACACAGGGAGAGGACATCCTGTCCACATGGAACAACTAAATGTACACACACAGCAAACACGCCTCATATGTGCGGTTGACGAAGCAACCCTATTCTGTCCTCAAGTAGAAATAGCATTACTAGGCGGTAAAAATACTAGTTTTTAAATCCTGCATTCAAAATCTTACCCAAAGCAGCAACAAGGAACTTTCATTTTGAGTAGATTCTGGTGGCCCCTGTGGACAAAAGCGGTAGTGTTTCTACTGCCTCGTTTCATTGATTTCAAGGGGAATCTGACCAGCATTACGAATAACTACATGTCATGGTTTGTTTATGTAGGTCATATAGAGGCATGTTTCACAACCAGTGAACAACTCTTTGTAGTATGTTTAAGTCAAAGTATCAAAAGGGAAAGTACTCATTATACATCTAGCCCATGAAAAAGTATAGGATTATAAATACTGACACATTAAAGCAGTAGCTTAGTTCGTCATTTTGCTTCTTATTATTATGTTTAAAGGAGCATAAAATGGAAATACTTAGAATCTCAAAACTTGAGTTCTTGAGCAATGAGTACTCTGTCAGGATTACCTAAGTCCTTGCATATTGATTTTCTTGCAGAAATCTGATTAATGAATACCAATGGTGTCCTCGAGCCTACAAGGAAGATATAATTGTTAAAAACACTGGCTTTGGTCCTCTCAGAGAAGGCAGGTCCCGGTTCACACTCCTCTCTGACCTGAAACAAACTATTTTTGTCTCCATTCTCCAATTTTCCATCATTCCATGATGTGATGACGATGATGTCTGTTTTCTTTAATGGGTGAACCATGTGCTGCCTGCGGGAGGTTACTCTTCACCCACCCTACTTATACACACACACACAACACACACAACACACACACACACACACACACACACACACACACTCACACCAGTACACACAAGGGCAAAGCAGTTAATCGGTAAGGCTGTCAGTTATCCTCTAACGCCTCACAAGTTGAATTTTCTTCAATTTACAGCGAGTTCTGGATGTTGCAGAGCTGCTGTCTGAATAAGTAACTTCTTTAATCATCACACTGGTTCTTCCGTGTTTGACAGAAACATCTTTCTACCTGGGACTTCAGTATGTTGTAGGAGTACTTGCTGGTACAGCCATTTGGAAGGTCACAGATCATTACAAGAGCCTGGGGTCACAGGTCAGGACATCCCCCTTTCACCTAAACTCTGTGATCCAAAATGAAGTAAGTACTTTTAGTAGAAATAGAAATAATACAAAATTGTCCAATAGTTCCAATATAAAATATAGAAAAGTAACACACACCAAGGGTTGCAGTGAGGCGCTGATCAGTGGAAGTGTACTTGAGTGAAGGAAAAAAGTGTTGCACACTCTAGCTCCATACGCATTTCTCCTTTATTTAGCTGATGACATTTCGGCCTTCTTCAAGATCAACCAACGATTTGATCTACTGCCAGGGATTAGCACCTCCCTACAACCCTTGGTGTTCAGTGTTCAGTTTTTTAGCCGTTATCTCATTAACTTGTTTGGGTTAGAGTGTTGGGGTTCATATTAAAGAAGGGTTAGGGTCAGGCAAGTACTGGTTATGGTTCTAGTTAGGGTAAGTCACCAGGAAATGAATGTAAGTCTATGTATTGTCCACAAAAGATAAGTAAACAGGTCTGTGTGTTAGGGTTTGGCAGTTGTGACACCAAGTCCAGGATCTAGCACTAACAACAACTGAAGTGGAAGACGCTTGGTGGAGGAACAGACAGGACATGAGTGTTGCGGGGCTGAGGTCTACTTTTCGCCTCTGTTCCCAGCTAAATGGGCTATATGTGTTGTAAGAACATACACAGTAGGACAGGAAACTCTACATAAAAGGTATAAAGGCACTATATTTTTAAATGACCCTAGTCTTGATGAAGCAGTACTTAATCTGTGTTCCAATTCTAAGTAATGCAAACATTTAAAATGTGAAAATTAGGATTTTGAGAACAATAAACCAAATAAAGACTTAGCAAGCCAAATTCCCATGAATCCCTACGATATTCATGCAAACAACTTCTGGTTAAGCAGAAATTGAAAATCGTATTTAATCCATTCCATAAACATGTTACTTTCCAATTTCTGACTTACAGATCTGTTATTAGCCTACAGAATGAAGGTCCCAAGCAAAAACACCCAATGACTGCTAAGGACATCAGAGGACATAGCTCAATTGCTAAAAAAAAAAACATTCCATACTGAAATTTACCCACACAATACTGAGAAACCCATCCCCAATAAGTCAACACAGTAAATTTGCTAGAAAATAAGCGAATGATAGTGCTAGCCTCCAATCCCCCTGGCACCCTTTACCCTTGGTTTGTAGGTCATTACGGTCCTTGAAGAACAGTTTAAGTGATAATATTACAGTTTGTGTTCAGTTTCCTTTCAAATAGGATTAGATAACTTTGGAGTTTGTCTGAATTCTTGTTTTTCCTGCTCCCTCCGACTTCTTTTAGTGGTTTTGCTTTCTCTCCAAATCTCAGTAATTAACTTGTTGAGTTGGTGATCAAAACTAAGACGCAAGAAGCTAATTTATCTGATGGAATGAAGTGACTGGATGATGTTAGCCCTCTCAACGGGGGATGTAATGACTCTCTGGAGAATGAGGAGAAACTCAAGTCCAGGATTGTCGCACTTTTCTGCTTCTCCCCTGTGTGTAGAGGAGAAAGGTTGGAGGGAATGGGAGAGAGAGCGGGGGAGTGTGATCGGTGGACAGCCATTCATCCTGAGCTGAGGGAAGGTTTCCAAATCTCCCCCCTGACATTCTTCTGGGCTCAAAGAAGCCCCTGGACAGAAGTGGCCCAAAACTGGCACAGACCGCCTCGACGTTGCCAGGGACAGCCACTCTGCCGAGGCGTTGCTGGGGCCCAACGCTGTTTTGTCTTCCGTTCTCACCTCACTTCCTGGTTTGGAAAAGGAGGCTGGAGGATCATTAATGACCAGAAGGACCCCATACTACACTGTATGTCCACACGTAACCAGAACTTCTTTCAGTTAGCTATTTCTGCTTTCCCTCAGTGACACAGGTGTCGTCAGGTCGATTTCTTAACTTGAAACAAGGATTTTTTTATATCAGAAGTTACACAGACCAGCAGCCAAATTACACTATTCCATGGTAAGCTACATTCACACACACACTGATGGTGATGGAGCAGCCTTGCAAGGCGTTGGCCTGACCATCGGTCATCCATCAGGAGCAACGTAGGGTTCAGTGTCTCCTGAGTCCTTGCCGCCTTTTCGTTTCCACACAAAGGAATTGCTTTGACATAGTTGTCTTTTAACTTCCTGTCCAGCTTGCGCCTACATTTGATCAAATATCTGACCAGTTTTACAATATAATGACGTGATATGATGATGTGTTAAGGACTGCCAGAAGAAGAAGACAATGTGAAGTTTTCCTTTACAGCAGTCTGACAAACACTGACTGATATATATGTAGTGGTGCTAATAAGATCGGTTCTCCTGCACAGCCCTGGGATCAGCTGTTAATGTTATAATAGCATAGTGACTGGTCAGTTAGTTAGGTGAAAAGCTGTGTTTTCTGTGTATTCATATTAATAAATCAGATTCCAGACCAAGAATGGAAAATTCATCTGGTTTAGTAATTGTGAAGAATGTAAGATATGTTCATAATCTCATTGTCGTACTAATAATCATCAGAGCTGTTGAAAAAGAGCTGAAGCTAACACACTGCTGCAACACAAAGTGACTTAGTTAAAATAGTTGACCTAGTTAATTGTAACTTATAACTAACTAGGTCAACTAGCTTACAACTTGTAAACTAGATGATGCTGTAGGTGTTGTGCCAAAGATTTGTCTTATTTAATCTGATATCTGTGGTGGATGTGTGTTCCCAACTGAAACGTACAGTATATCAGTCTGTGTGAACTGATTTGTGACATTTGACTTTCACTATAGGCAGTACACAATGAGTTAGTTCAACTTAAACTGTTTAAGGAAACCCATTTAAACTGTTTTAGTTCATTAAGTGAAACAATTTAAGCAGGAAAAATTTTGACTCAAGTCTTTATAGTTAAGCTAACTTGGGCAAATTAAGAATTGTACCAATTCCATTCAGGTGGGGTTGGGTGATTGGATGAATATTTCAGCTGTCGACAATTGGCTGAGTTTATTTTGCTAATTTAATGGGCTGCCTCTGAAGAATGAGAGCTGCTCAGTGAGCCAAAGAAAGAGTGAGAGGAAAAACACCTTTAGAAACAGTGTATTTTCACATCTAACTGTGTTGAATTAAGGGTTTATTTCCAATAGATTGACAACAGGGAATACAGTTACAAGGTGATTCACAGAGGCTGCAAACAAGACTCTGGGGAAGATGAGGACTCAGCAGGGACTGCCTGGGACAGGAGAGGGACAGGCCAGGAGAGAAAAGACATGAAGTGGGTAGAGGAGGGGGCAGCAGAGAGGCAACAACAGAAACTAATGCACCAACAATTGCTGATTGTTAAATTTCAGCATATCACCTGACCCTATATATCACACTCATATGCAGGATTTCTCCAAACGTATTTAAAATGTGTTAAAAGAATCAATCTGAATAAAGTAAGTAGTTTTTTTAATATGATTAACATCAAATCTCTCATATTTGTGCGCATTGTGATTTGTAAATTGAAATAAAAAGAAAAATTACATTTTTGTTATGATGTAATGAAGTCAACTTAAAGAAAATTTGTTAATGGAGCAAACTGGAATTATATGACCAATACTTAAAATACTGCAAAGTTCACTAAAGTTATTACTTCAACAGTTCATTAATAGGTTAGGTTTAATTCATGGGAAGTGACTCCAAATGTTTTGGAGGATTAAGTTGTGTTAACTCACTTTTTTTATTGAGACATTCTGTTTGACATAACAGTGTAGCAACTGGTAGTTAAGAAATGAAAACAGAAATGAAAAAAAAAAAACCTGCATCAAAATGTCTTAATATCTCAGTGGAGAGTGGAGCACCATTAAAATACAACTAATAGATTCCATTGTGTGTTCTTTTGCAACCCTTCAAACGGTTTTATTTTGCCCAGGTTTGTGGGCAGCTGTCCGAGTGGTGTCCCAGGAAATCTCTGAAAAACACTTAACTGCCCAGTTTTCATGCTTTGAGCTGGAAATGAGCATTGTCCAAGGATTCTTTAGAGGTTTTGGAAACTATTTAACTTCCATGTACAAAGCCAGAGCCACAACAAAATGTGTGCAGGGCATGAATCCATGTTTACACGCCACACAAGAATAGTGTCTTAGTACGGGAATGAAAACTCTTATTACATTTACAGTGAGCCATATTTTTCTTACTTAGTTTATACAGATAGAAAGAATTTCTTGTTAGAAATGCTAGCGATGAGTATAATAAGAGTCATTTAAAGACATCTCGTTTATTAAATACTGTATCATGTGTACTGAATCTAAGAATGAATCCTCTTAGCTCCTGAATCCTCTTAAGGACAACCCGTGAGTTTCCATTTTGCCCGCCTGCATTCTTGTCTTCTCAATCAATGTGCAACATCAAGGCACTGTAGCGTCTGGAAACACATCTACAGAAGTATAAATACACAGGAAAATGCATCAACTCATTGAATATTATTAAGTCATTAAAGTAGAAATGTAATTCACATTTTAGTCACAAAAGCTTGTGGAAATTGCATACTTTACAGTGTGTTGCCCCATGGAGATTAATTCATTGAAATTTCAAAGGACATCATTACCCAGACATCATGCAAAGACATTATCAACGTATACAGGACACTTTGACATGTCACAATAGAAGGCGCACAGGTGTAAATAATAAAAATCAAGGATGCCTGAATTCCATTTAGCTCTTTCAATTTCAGGGTCCTGCTGTACTGTGCTTGCTCACTTGTTACACTGTCAGTGCTCACTGGGACACAGCAGCGTTAGCTGGCCCACATTTTTTTTTTTTTTTTTGGGGGGGGGGTTGTACAGTTTACAGTGGTGTTCCAAAATTAAAAATAGCAGAATTCAGCAGAATGGGTTTTTTTTCTTTGGAATGTGATTGACAACATTTGAGCTAACGAAGATGGTTTCTGTGCAAAAATAAACACACACACAATACATTAAAACAACTTAAAATATTTAGTAAACTTTAGTAGAACCTTGAATTTCAAAACAAAGTGTGACTGCACCACTGACTTAATGCCAACTGAAAACAACAAACGACACACACACACATGCACGAGGTGGTAGAGATGTGTTAACCCTGAGTTTTAAAAGTAGCATCTGTTATGTAAAGGAAAGAAAGAAGACATAGAACTGCTGTTAGACTTTGAATCACTGCCAGTAAATGAAGGTGTACGTTTTGGGTTAAATAATACATTTTAGCTGACACACTGCCAAAACCATATCCTGTCCAATCAATGAATTACAGAGTTGTGTCAGATGTGTGACTTCTCATTTGTATTTGTTCAATGACTGTGTGTGTGTGTGTGTGTGTGTGTGTGTGTGTGTGTGTGTGTGTGTGTGTGTGGAGAGAGAGAGAGAGAGAGAGAGAGAGAGAGAGAGAGAGAGAGAGAGAGAGAGAGACGAGACATTGTCAGATGGATGAACATCTTTGCTATTCTTAGACCACTGGTATTATATTTTTACCTGGATGATGGATTGTTGTATTTTTAATCTGCATTTAAACCATGAAAAATGGAAAACTTCAGTTTTCCAGTGTTATTTGCTATTTTCTGCTGGTTCACAGATGTTTAAGAAGTAAACATTGAATATAAATTTTGTTCAAATTCAAATACAGAGTGGGATGCCATTTTGAAGCCAGTGCTGTGTGAAAGAATACTTTCTTTTGAATACAAGTTGTTTAGAATCTTTAGCTCTTGGTTGAAAATGTTTTTTATTTCATCTTCTTATATCCAGGTGATTACTGTATACACTAATGAAAACATACCTTTAATCTTAAATTCCATTTCTGACAATCAACCCTTCTAAATGTTATATAAGTGTATATAATATAAGTGTCCTTATATTTTATATGGCTTATAAATGTTTGACAGTAACAGACAGTTCATCATCATTAGTCACTACTATTAGTGTAGTTGTTGCTACTGTTGTTGCTGTGCACCTGTCTGTCTGTCTGTCTCTCTCTCTCTCTTCTCTCTCTCTCTCTCTCTCTCTCTCTCTCTCTCACCCACCCCAACTGGTCGAAGCAGACGACCACCCACCTGTCCTAGGTTTCTGCCTCTTAACAGGCAGTTTTTCCTTGCCCCCGTCGCCAAGTGCTTGCTCATGGTGGGAACTGTTCGGTCCCCGAGTAACACACTGCAATCCAACCTGCTGCAGCAACACATCCTCTTCCAGACCTTTTACTCTCACTTTTCCCCAGAAGTGAGTCAGAGGAATATATGCAAAACCACAAACGCCTGTATGAGTGCAAAAAGTTTCACAACTTCCTGTTCACCTACGAGTCTGGGTGAAAGCACCGAACAAAT
Source organism: Dicentrarchus labrax (assembly GCF_905237075.1). Classification (NCBI taxonomy): domain Eukaryota; kingdom Metazoa; phylum Chordata; class Actinopteri; family Moronidae; genus Dicentrarchus; species Dicentrarchus labrax. The sequence goes on from NW_026136711.1 coordinate 8,864,798, forward strand.
CCACCCAGAGACCACAGTGTGGCTGACTCTCATTCCCCTGTCATTATTGGATGTTTATGCTGTGTGCAAACTGGCTCAGCTCACCACTTTGCCAGCATGGGGGGGTGGATGGATTGTAGCCTCGGCTCTCTGAGCGATGCTGGGGCTGCTGATGCTGAGCCGAGTGGCTGTATAGCAACAGGCAAACAGCACAACAAAGCAGCACGTCCTCTGGGGACGTTGTTAGAGCTGCTGCTCTCCTAGGAACAGCATTAGGAGGCTGAGGCAGCGGACAATTTATCTGTCAGATAACACACAAAACACACACACATACTCTGCAATCCCTTGATGAGAAACAGCTTCTGTATTCCTATAGGCTTTTATATTATGCAAATTATACAGTTAATCAAGGAGCACAATAAAACAGAAAGAAAATGTAAGGTACCGCGGGAGACGTAAAAAAGCAGCAAACCCATACAATGATAAAACAAAATACCATCAGGTTGGCTTGTACTGTGCAAATAATAAAGATTAGGTGAAAATAATGAGGGGTTTCTTTATTTACAATAGATCAAATAAATGGAGCAAAGCCCGGGAGCTAGTTCAGTCAACTCGAGCTACGCTGCTATACACATGACATGCCTCACTCCATAATCACTAACAAAGCGCACCCTTCTGGCGGTCTATTTAAGCTGTAAAATATCCCAGCTCTCCCTCTGCTTTGTCAATGCCGCTGTTGCCCTGCATCACATCGCTGCTGCTCTGTAAGCTATTGCTGCCTACTGCGCTGTAACCACCACCACCCCAGCATCCACCTGTAGGCTCTGGCTAGGGGTTGAGGTATTTGAGGTCGGAGCCTAGACGCCAAAATCTAATATGCTATACTGCTGTACTAAACATGTTGTCTGACTGAACTCAACTCAATTCTAAGGAGCGTTTTGGCATCTTTCAGCTCATAGTTTTTGTTTTCTGTTCAGTTTCACTGCTCTCTAGAGTGTGCCATGCTCTTCAGATTGTGAAGCCCATTGAGGCATTTTAGATATATGTGTGATACTGGACTTTATTAGTTAAAGAGTCAGAGAGTTTTCTCTGGAAGTAGACCTTAAAAGAAGAGTGAATATTGGACTCATCCGGACAACTCAAATGTCTAACTGATAACTCTTTACTAACAACTTAACCATAATAACTCTATAAAGTGATCATATTATCTAAATTCAGCTTGCTCTGCTGCCCCCGAGTGGCCAAAAAGTCAGCTTCACGTTTCTGACTTGGTTTTTAATTTTCCATAAACTTCGTAATGATAACAGCCTAGCATTATTTACATTACCATTTTGGGGTCTAAATATATGCCAATATCATTATGCCTTAATTAGCTAGTTATAGATTAAGACTTATGTGTACAGATTGCTTGCTGCTGAGTATAATAACTTATGTTGGTAAAATAAACTGATGATAATAGAGCAGGTTACCAACAAAAGGTTTTTTGCCCAGATCATTATATTTAAATGGATAAACTGTGCCTTTTGTGAGATCATATGTGTTACATTACCTTTGAATATGACATTTAACATAGCAAGCCTCATTATTATTAGTATTTTCCTCTTTCCATCCTTCTCTGCAGGTGAGGAGAACTTTCCAGCACCTGCATCCACTGATCCTTCTGTCTCTTCAAAGTCTGTTTCAACCTCAGCTGGTAAGTTATAGCACAGCAGCCTTTGTAGCTGTTCAGTTAACTGCAGAATATCCTGAGACAAATGATTTTAATTATTAATTTAATTTCCCTATTGGTCCTTCTACTTCCGTGGTCACTGAGATCGATGTTGCATCCGCTCCCTCAGCAACCTCCAGCCTGCACCATGGATCGGCTGCTCTTCCAGTTGACCCAGCGGAGTGGTCACTGTCTGTCCTATCTGACTCAGAAAGGACTAATCTGGTAAGCACAGGGCCGCTGCCTATAAAAGCAAACCTCACATTTTCTACCACTACATTTACAATTAATGGGGAAAAAGTCAAACAGTGCTGGCTCACAAAAAGAAATGATGCAATCTGGTTGTTCTGCTGCAAACTGTTCTCCAGAAAGTCCACAACACTGGTAATAGAGGAACAACATGAAGTCCCCTTTGAACGACGGAATGCATTGCAATACTTCCAAACTATCGACGAGACAGAAAAGGCCCTCTTGGAGGCAGAAGTGAAGTCGTGGAGTGAAACACGATGGGAGAGCTGTTAACAGTATTGAACCTTTATGCTATCAAGCAGACGAGGTGAGAGAAGCTTTGTTAGAAGTCAGGGAAAGGGCTAATGTCTCTGCAGTGAAAGCTGAGAACCACTTCCTTGCTAAATAAATCAGATAATTTAGATTTCATACATTTTCTCCAAGAATTTGATGTTTGCAGTGGGCCTCATATGAAAAACAGGAAATGTAAGCAGGTAGAGGACAACTGGTCCTGGTCTCAGGTTTGTGAAGTAATGAACACTGAGGCAGTGCTGAAGGGGAAGAGGCTGCGGACCACAAAAGACACTTTTGAGCCACAAGCTGATGCAGTGAAGAGACAGGATTTATTCTTTTTCCTTTGTTAAAGCAGTGGTATGGTAGCATCCAGTCTTTGGAAGAGCGCTTTCAGTCTCTGGGGGAAGTTAGAGTCAACTGAAGTGCCTTCAGCTTCAGCCAGCTTGACGCACAGACACAGAGGGACCAGTGTAAACTCACCTGTTGAGAAGAGGCTGATGTGGATGGTGCACTGTCCAGAACCCCTCCAAGCAAAGATGACCACATTTGAGCGTCCCACTTACCTCTTTCAGAATGAGATGTGTGAGTTGTACCTGGATCTTTGGGCTCTCCCTGACGGTGTGACTGACTTTTCTAATTTCAAAAACTACTTGAAATCTTCCACGGCACAAGGAAGTTTCTAACAGGGATTTCATAAATGACTTTGCCTCCAGAAAAGTACGAAGAGACATACAAAGAGTTCGCGTCAGAATCAAAGTAGTTTCTCTTTTTAATTTCATTTTTTTCCTAAACCTTCACATCTGTATGCAGTTTTCAAAAATAATTACTCATCTGAATATTTTATTCTTGAACCATTATTGTTATCTTGTTGCAGGTTCTGATGTTCATTATTTAAAGGTCCAGTGTGTAACATTTAGGAGGATCTATTGTCAGAAAAAGAATATAATATTAATAGGTAGGTTTTCATTACTGTATAATCACCTCAAAATCAGAATCCTTGTTGAATGAGACTTTTTTTATCTGCAGAGGGAGCGGGTCACCTTCCATGGAGTCCGCCATGTTGAACCGCCATTTTTCTACAGTAGCCCAAAAAGGACAAACAAAACACTGGCTCTAAATAGCCGGCATGCTTGGACGGGGAGGGTGAAGCGAGGGAGTTGCGATCTGCGACTGTACTGCTAGATGCCATTGAGTTCTACACATTTAAATTTTCAGCTGTTTCTTTCTTTCTTTTTCTATGGGTAATGTGCCATTGTGACACACTGCCGAGGTCCCTGTTTCTCTCCTGGGTTTTCAGGTCACTTTGGTGTGATTTCAAAACGTGTCCTTATGTAAGACCTGCATTTATGTATTCTCTGTGTTTGATGTATCAGTGACTAAAATCCAGCCCAGCTCAGTTAGACTGTACTGATATTCCTGTGTACCCATTCATTCAGGAATCTAGGCCTATTGTTAAATTAAAACTTCTTTCTCAGCCCCCTGGTAGTAAATTAGTAGGCTTGTGGAGGAGACTGGCACCGCACGGGCACACATTTCCACACACATGGGGGTAGAGGGAGGGGACGTGCTTGTGCTCACTGGAGGGGGGGTGGGGGGGTCTGTATCGTCAGCTCAGAGTGTGGAGGGAGGGCCCGCCTTGTGGCTTCCTGGCCCCCTGCACCGGACGGGTGTATTATAGATGCGCATGCAAGCAGCCGGGCGGCGGGGGCCACTGGACGGGTGCAATGTGACGGGGTCGGGGAGAGAGACTGGGACACAGCCTAAACCGCGCGGTGAGGAAAGGTTTAACCATTAACCACCATTAATCATTAAGGGAGCTGTGCGGAGCCGGTACCGTACTTAAGGCGTGCTCACCGGCGTCCACGCCTCAGCCAGAGCGCGTTAGCAGGAGGTGGAGGATGCACGCAGCCGGCCACACGGATCCCTGCGCTGTTACTGAACATCACTCCGGGTTGTCCGCTTCTCCTCTCCGGACCGCTGACACTTAGAAGGTAACCGAGGAGCTTTTTTTTATGACTACCTGCGGGACATTTCAGCCGCTGTTACATAGGAGAGAGAGCAGGAGACCGGCTGTGGGAGTCACATTAAGCCTTTAACTAACGGAATGTGACACTCTAACTTAAACCCCAGCTTCTACCCTAGGTGTGTGTGTGTGTGTGTGTGTGTGTGTGTGTGTGTGTGTGTGTGTGCGCGCTGTGGTGATGGTAGAGAATTGAAAATGATGGTGCGTTTGCATTCATTCTCATGAGTTAAATACTCGTGGTGATAGTGGCAGTGACATGGGGCTCCAGCCCGGTGCTGGAACAGAAAGCCCTCTGCCCTTGTTTAAGTGAGCAGTAGAATAGAAAAGGAGGGCTAGTCTATTCAGTCCTGACCAGGGGAGCACTAATTTACGCCTTTGCCATGTTGGGTTCGGGCGGTATTGGTCCTGACTACTAAACAGAGGATTGTTTCAGCGGGGAAAGCCAAGTCTGTGTGCGGATGTCGCAACATGCAGGCGGAGGAGAGCTGCGTCAGGGCAGCGTCAATTAGACTGGAAGCAGGTGGAGGGGCCTTCAAAATAAAAGCGTTTGTTTCTTCTGTTATGCAAGGACTGTAACTTTTGGCCGAATGTATGATTTGTTTCATGTCTGTGTGAGGAAACTGTGTGGGACCCTTTCATACTCTGATGCTGAGCTGAGCTTAAAATTGATCTTGTAGCTGTCACACCAGAGATCAGCCAGGTTTGTCACTACTACTGTCTTGAATATTTGATTAAGTCATTGTTCTCTTCACCACCAGTGATATAAGAATAAGCCTATAAATGAAACCAAGGACAGACTTGCTAAACTTACTGTAAGAAAACTAACTTTACTAAAATGATCATTTATTTATAATATGCATGACAGGGTGAAATATTTTCCTTCATTTGACACTAAATTCCCTTTGTAGTTGAAGCTTGGTCTCTCAAACACAATGATGTTTTAAATGTTATTTCTTACTTGTATAATTTGGGAAGAAGCTCTTTATTACAGTTTCCTTAAATGAACCTTTTACATTTTCTGTCCATAATTTGAATTTGAGAGTGACTGATGTTGCTTTACTTTGAAAGGTGTGACAGGAATTGCTGTCTTTGCATTGGGGCTGCGTTGACGGTGGGGTGACACTCGGTTTCCAGAGGATGTACGCAGCACTTCTGTTAATGGTAGAATATTTTTAGCCGCCGGGAGGAAATTTGGCGCTGGATGAAACTGTTTTTAAACTCACTGTTGGTCTCTCCTTACTTCTGCCACAGTGTCAGTGGAGAGTGAAGGACTTTTTTTTGTTGCTGGGCTTAAGTACTATGATAGTCTATTACAAGGGCTGACAGAGCATTAGTGGTAGCCTACTCAAACTGCACTCAAATTCTAGCAGTTGTAAGTTATATTATTGTGCTGCTATTATAGTTAGTTTTTCAGTATTTTTTTATTTATATAATACATATATTTTGTTTACTGGACATCTTGCATATCATTCTCCATTATGTCTTACTCAGGCCCGATTTAGTTTTCGTTCTATATAATAGCTTTTATGTGTGGGTAACTTAATCTGAATTTGATAGTTAGGAGAGAGCCTCGGTCTACCAGTTACTCATGTTTGGAAATAAACCTGGAATGGAGCTGGAGAATGTTAACATTAACGACTGAATAATCAATGAATTTGTTCTTTTCCCAGGTGACTGCCCACTCTGGTTGGGGGTACTTTTCCGCAGCCGGTAATTCAATCCTCACACTGCAGACCCTTAAATATCTCTACTGAAAACCGGCCAGCAACCACGTGGTGTAAGGTGAGACATTCCCAACCCAGTACACCACACCAGTCCCACATGGACAGTGGAGTGAGAGCATGACCAGTCTGCTGCTGCAATCTGGCCACTTAGACCTCTGATTTTATTTTTATTTTAGCCTATACTGAACTTCAAAGGACGGTTTACAAGTGAGGACAGGGGATTGCTGTGGTGAGTCCCCAAGCCTCTTGTTTTCCTTTCTCTTCTGTTTTGAACCAGTATGCTTTCTTCTTTTTTTTGCCGGCCTATCCTGAGCACCTTGCAGTGAATGGAGAACATACTGGTTCTGCTCCCGAAGCACCGTCAGGAACACGGGCTCTGCAGACGCACAGCTGCATGTGCCTTGCTGCAGGTTTTTTCTTACAGAGCAGTTTTCTCCTGGTCTTTAATAGCGACACCCACTCCCTGTAAGCCTCTTTAATGGGATAAATTAATTGGACTGATCAGGTTGAAAACCAGATCAGGTGGCCAATTTCATTCTGACTTCCCCAAAACTGTTAGGCCGAGGCAACCTGACCTTTTCTTGTCAAGCTCACTGTCTTCCAAAGGCTTCCGCATGGTACTTTGGTCGAAAGAACAAGACAAACTCCCCGACATCGACATGTCCTCCGGGGCAATTGAGATGAAGAAGGAGGGAGGCCCCCTGACCCCGGCCTTCCTCAACTCCAACTGCTCCATCCACCCGGTGATCCTCACCAAGGGCCCTGAGGAGATGAGCCCAGGGACCGGGGGCGAGTTCGAGCTCACAGAGGTCACATCTTTCACCGAGAGAGTCGGTGAGACCGGGGAGGATGAGGAGAGGTCGGAGATTGTGGTGGCGATGGACTGCCGGGCCAATGCCAAAGGTCAGCGGGAGGAGGATGCTCTCCTGGAGAACGCAAGCCAGAGCAACGAGAGCGACGACACCAGCACCGACCAGAGCCCAGAGCCACCGGCGCCCCTCAAGGAGACCTCCTTCTCCATTGGCCTGCAGGTGGTCTTCCCCTTCCTGCTGGCCGGGTTTGGGACAGTGGCAGCGGGAATGGTGCTAGACATTGTCCAGGTGAGTAATCCCTGCGTACTCTATACTAGTGAACACACTGCATGTATTTATGAAAAATGTGCTTGGTAATCAGAGATTGGTTAAGTGTCACTTTTTTGCACAAAAAGTTCTTCATTGAACCAAATGGGGTTCTACTCTTGTACAAGCCTTAAGAACATGTATGGAAAACTAATGGAAAGTTAAATGATTTAGGTACTTTGGAAGCTGATGACAGGTGGGGAACAAAACAGTTTTTGCCCACCATACTTTGATCTCAATTTGGAGAACAGTATCAGAGGAATGCCTGGATTCAGATATCCAGAAACTGGATTCTAAATAACTAATTCAGACATTAATCTGGTTAGTTGAACTCAAATGTATTCCCTTTTTTTAAAATCCAGTTACCTGTAAAAAACAATTGGAGCGCCGTCTTATTTAAAGTCAAATTAATTTATTGTTTTACAGTTGCGTTTCTGAGTAGACCGGCTGACCATGTGTACTGAGTCACACTGTGGGAAGGGCTCTGGAGCATCTGAGTGAACTGGTTTAGCGAGTCCAGTTTGTCTTGCCATGTGTCTGTCATTGTGCTGCTGGCCTATCTGATGGCATGCCCTTCGGGATGGGAGGATGGTACATTTGTGACACTCCATGGGGGTATTTACATAGCCTGCCTGCCTGTCCCCAGGGCTGGCACACACTGGTACACTCTTTGTCTTCTAATGACCTGTCACACACCCTTCTATTTGAAATCTGGCATACTTTGATACAATAGAGACAAGAATAGAAGGTATTTATTGTAGTACAGTGTGTAGCCAGAGAGCTGCTAGATCAACTATGCCTCCAAGAAAAGATATAATTCAGTTTATTATATCTCTCCTTCCTTCTGTTCCTGTCGACTCACTGCAGTTGATCTCTCGCTCAGAGTATATCTGAATGTGAATGTGCAGAGTGGAAATGCAGGCCTACATGCTGACAGGTCATATATTTCTTTAAAGTCAGCTTGTGATGCAGATAAAGCTGGAGGTGTCAGGCTGCCAGGAGACCAGTCCGGGGACACTGTGTACACGCACACTGATGCCAACATGGTGGACCCCAGAAACTCAGCACAGAGAGAACGGGAAGAGGCAGGGGAATAAGTGTGCTTTCTTTGAGCACCTGAAATGGCAGCTGACCTCAGTCGAGCCAGAGTCAGAGTGAAAACAAAATACAGTGCATTGTCAAAGCCTCCATTACGGTGTGGTTAGGTATTCCCGCTAAACCAGGAATGCAGAAGTTTGAGGTCAAAAAGTTTTCATGCTGCCTCAACTTAGGCACCATGCTGCTGCAGTTTCTCTAGTTTCCAAAACACTCTGCGCACCATTCCTTTGGAGGTGAGGCTAACTGGGAAAGAGGAGACACAGAGGGTACAGGGCCTTATCTTTCCCTGTTGGTCAGCCATGCTTGCCTGTGGGCAAACCTTGAAGAAACGCTTACACTGAGATGCGAGGTGAGGGTTGATGGTCAGTCTGAAACGAATGTTCCATTGACTTCGGCTGAGCACCTAGCAGGTTGTCTCGCTGCCTAATTCCCCCTCCATGACACCGTGAAACGCTAACTCAGCTAATCCCTCCTGTCCTTGCAGGAAGGTAATTGTCTAACTCTCTCTCAGTCTCTCTCTCTCTCTCTCTCTCTCTCTCTCTCCCTCTCGCCCTCTCTCTCTCTGCCTCTCTGGTTTGGTCAGACTACATTTCTCTGGATGAAAACTGTAACACGCTAGAGCCTTTCGTCTGCCTGGCCTGAGTTTGGAAGTTGCGGCTTGACTTGGCATTTTGCGTCTCTCTCTATGAGGTTTCTTTGAAATGTGACCTTTTTACCGTTGATCACACTGACTATGTACAGCACACACACAGAGCTTATGGCCTCATTCCCTCTCAAGGTTGGCCCAGAAAGGACTGTCCAGGCTGGTATAGAGGAGTGAGACGTCTGCATAGTTTGCTGAGTGACTTGGCAGCGGACTGACCTAAAACCGTCAGTCTCTCACAGCCAGGGCCAGAAACTTAGGACTCTGAGGGTGACCGGCTCACTAAGACTAAAGGTTGTGCATGGTTTGTAAAGGTCATGTAGTGCTAGTTTTCCTGGGAATGCCAGTGTCAAAGGCCAAATGGGTGTTTTCTATCGGTCACAAGACACAGTTTCATATTCTAAAACTTACAGTTCCTTGCTCTGTGCAGGCCAACTCCAAACCAAGAATTAAAAGAAAACTGTTAGCACAGTAGACTGCCATTATCATCTGTGTGTGTAAGTCTGACTTAGTGTCTAGCTGTTTGTCCTGTGCTGGGTCCGTAGACATACACCAAAATAAAGCAAAGAAGTGGGACACAGCTTAAGCCTCAAAAACAGTCTAAGTCTAAAAATACAGGCACCAGTAAACAGGAAATTCGTAGTGGACACAATGGTTTAACAGCAGCCAAACACTCGCTGCCCACCAGACACCATTTTGGTCCAACCACATCCACTTGCCTGGTTTTCACACAGGAGCCACTGGGAAACCAGAGCATGGGCGTATTACCTCAAACTGAATCATTATTCCAACTACTGGCTTCCAACCAGGGCTCTGTTCATTGGACAAATTTGATGCTCAAATATGCATCATTCCATCCAGAATTTGCCTCAACAATACCACTTAAAATATATACAGTATATATATATATATATATATACAGTATATGATCTATGATCCAAAGTGCGTTTTTCTAAACTTTCAATGGTATATGACTTTTTACACTTCCTATGGATTTGTTACACAGCAGATATTTTGCATTGTCATAGCAGGAAATCCACAGGTGTATTAATGACTGCAGGCCCTGCTATTCCTGCTATCGGTTCACTGTCTCTGACACTAAATGGAACTGAGCTGTTGTTACTGTTATTAAGTCCACCTGTGTTTATCTGTCTATGACAAGTCAAAATGTCTGCTGTGCAGCCAGTCCATTGCACTGATTGACTGCTTGTTTTAGGTCTCCCATTCATATTGGTCAGTCTTTTCCTTCAGCTAAAGATGTTATGTCCTGACAATCATTAACAACATATCAGCTCACAGCTATTAACACATGACAATACCCCAGTTACTTTTTTAAGGATCTGAGTGATAGAGATTGAAAGGATTAGTAGGTTAGAATGCTTTTGTGTTGCACCAAACCTTGGCTAATCTTTCACTCTGTCCAGGATCCTCAGGAATCCTAGTCCCTTGTTGCTTATTTGCACTCCTTCTGGTCAGATAGTTTTGGCTTTACACTCAGTCTACCATCACCTGGTCTTTGGACGCCAACAGACTTCTTTAAGACTTAGCTTAAAGCCTCATCATGTTTTTTTTGTTCATGTGTAGGAGCTTAAGTGCTTATTATTATTATAGGGAATTCTTCTTTGTTCGTCCATTTAATACCAATAAGGTCCGGCTGCATATGTGACATTCATCTTCCAGCTTTAACTCGAGTACACCCACCATGTCACGTGTCTGCACATGAGGCTGGGACCCAAATTGTACCATCCATGCTACAGCAAATGAAACAGACACCACCTGATGTTTTTGTGACGCTGTCGGCGTTGCTTTGCCCTTGCACGCCATCAGGTTCAGGCTCCCACTCAGTACAGCAAGTACAGTGACCACAAATAAAATGGGGCCATGTTACTCAACTGGGCAACTCAACCCTTGTGGGGCTTGCATACCAGAGCTCCTATAGGTCTGTACACAGAGGTACTGGGGTTGTCCAGTAGAGTTCCTAGAACCGAGGAGGTGGCCATGAGGAGGGAGGGCTTGTTTGGCTCAGAGCCAGTGTTCCATGGAGACAACAACATATATCACCACAGGGGAGGCAAAGAGGGAGATAGGGGAGTGAGACAGAAGTAGAGAGGGAGAGAGAGAGAGAGAGAGAGAGAGGGAGAAAGCTTGAAAACATGCGACTGTGAAAGAAGAGAGGAGTGCTCACAGAGGTACTCACAAGGCTGCTGGGTTGGCAGAAGGCAGTGAGCCAAGCTGAGGGGCTGGCTGTTGGAAAGGATCTCTGCTTGGCTTGATGACAGCAAGAGGATAGACAGAAGGAGTTTAACCCACAATGGAGTTTTGGTGCCACACCTACTGATAGAACACAAACTGAATTGTAGACGACAACCCCTATCAGCTCTGTACATCTGGATGCACAGTGGGAGTAACACAGTGAAGCAGAATGAGTGTATTAGCTTGTTAGTGTGAGAAATGCTGGCCAACAGTGTTTGCATGTTGCATCAACGTCAGCTACTCCTCTGTTTTCCTCCCCTCGTCTATTTTCTCTTCTCCTTCTCTTTTCTTTTCTGTGTCAGCCTCGGTGAATATTGATTCAGCTCTGGGCAGACTGGACTGTAAGTGCTGGGGGCCTTTGAGGCCGGCTCCAAAGATAAGCACTTTTTCTGGAGATAGATCGATGGCCTCAGCCTCAGCAATAGCTTTGTTTCTGGCCACAGTAGACCACAAACTTGCTATCACTGCATGAACTCTAATGGAGGCACAGCAGAGAGAGGCACTTCAACACGGTGACAAGCCCAGGGACTCGCAGGGTACCCACCTCTCAAGGGCTGGCCAGCAGCCAGGAAGGAGGTTATCAAGGGTCAGGTCTAATAACACCAACTATATATTTCATTACAGGCCATATACAAGGAACTGGATGCAAAGCTGAGCAGACACGTTCTCTTGCACGTGCCAAATATGATTTGTCATTTTTTCAAGCAAGCCCACCACCAAGTTGTCCTTTAGATCTAGCTGGCCTAGCTCCTGGCTGACTTCTTTCTTTGGTTCATGGGGCAATGCATGGAGCAAAATGTTGCTTTTTTAAGCTGAGGTAGGCGGTGAGCACGAAGCTGAAGCACTTTGAAGAGGCTTTGAATGATGTGCCAATCTAAGTATGTTACATGGTACATGGTATAGTCCTGTGTTCTCTCTCTGTTTTAGAGCGAGAGCGTCCAGACGATTTCTGTCGACACAGGGCTTTAGTAACGGTTGCTAGGAGCAGCTGACCTCACGTTTCTAACAGCGACCAAAGAAACACAACAAATCATGAGTTGTTATGAGTTGACTTACAACAAAATGTGCAGTTCCTTCCATCTCATCCATGCTTTTTGACATTATTCTTTTGCATGTTTTGATGGGTGCAGCAAGACTAGCTTGCTAGGTAGGAAGATGCTGTTTCCATTCTTAAAGCATTGTTTGGTCGACTCTGACTGGCTGGGGAAACACACTGTGCTACACACAGTCGAGGGCTATAAAGCTTGCGCTGTGTACAGACGGGACCAACAACTTCCCTGGCTGTGTTGGAATTTATTTCAGTCTGGACAAAGGAATTGGAGCAGAGGAGCCTCTCTGCAGAAATATACAGAATGAAGAGTTATACAATAAAATAGAATACATTTCCCAAAGTACTTGACCAAAGTTATACATATTCACTGTCCTTACCACTGAACACAAACCTGCAAAATCCCACTCAATCCAAACAGCTGTCCTACTGACACTTCCCAAACACCGACCATTATACATCATATACTTCAAAAACAATGAATAAAAAATTGGAGTGCAAAATCAGCAAAATGAACTTTATATGTACATGAAAGGGTTCCCCAGCAGAGAAGATGATCTGAGTTGATTTTTGAATTCAATGCTGTGCAAATTTAAGATATAAAGTTTGGCATTAGTGTGCACTGCCCATGTGTATTGACAGAAATAATTGAGTGTTTGCTAAAGTAATAACATCATTATAAGGGCTGCACAATATGGTTAAAACATCTTATTGCAATTAGTTTGACAGATATTGCAAAATGATTCATGATTAGTGTGAGAATGATCATTTTTTTAATCAGGAGAACAAACTTTGTACACCAGGGCATCTCTGCAGCACTACAGTACTTCATTACAATGCTGTTTTGTCACATTTTACCTTATTATCATAACTGCTAATTTGTACCATTTTGATGCTAGTGAAATATGAAGCAGCCCAGTCTGCAGTAGAACGGTGGGTAAAGATGAAATCACAAGGGAAAGGGAAGAATGGAAGCCAAAAGCGGAGGATCATAAATCATGTCAGCCTGAAGTCCCAGTGACCTTGTTCTGGTACAGGAGAGCAGAGAGCTGATATGATACGAGTGTAAAGGGTCTGTACAGACAGACTATCTGCTCCATCATATGGCTCTGGTTTCACCACTGAATCAATATTAAAGAACAAGGTCACAGAGACACTCGGCTCCCAACTAAGGATAAAGTGTATCTATGTAGGTGACACTGTACCGTGTCTCAGTAATTCTGATATGCCCCGTTTCAATACAGCATGGAGTTCATTATGTTGATGTTGTGTTACTGATATTACATGGTGGTCGTTTCAGCACTGGACGGTGTTTACGGAGGTGTCGGAGGTGTTCATCCTGGTTCCAGCACTGCTGGGGCTCAAAGGCAACCTGGAGATGACGCTGGCCTCAAGACTTTCCACAGCGGTAAGAAACAAGTGTGTTTGTGTTTGAGTCTGTGTGTCGGTGAGGTATCTAGTAACCAAATTTACAGTATGTCCAACCAGAAGAGCCATATGTTGTATTCTATTCCATTATACAATAGTTACAAAAAATCTTTTCTGTAAGACTTCAGAGATTTTGTATTCATTGTCTGTGTATAACACTTAATGTTAGCCCAGAGAATTGTTTCAGTAGATTGTGGTTGTGTAAAGTGTTTCCCCCTCAAAATGTACCCAATCTGTGTCATTGCTTGGCAACCCCCGTCAGACCCATTAAAGCTGATTGTTCTCGGAGTCAGAGGTCACGTTGCCAAACGCGACCTGGGTTTCACACAAACTGATAGCAACATTCCTGACCCATTCTTTTTTTTTTTAACAATTTCACTGACCTTGCCCAGCCCATTCACCTGAACACACAGGTTGCTCTTTATAGCTGAACTAAAAATGTCCAAACTTTTCAAACATCCATTGAGGAGCCAGGAGCCTATAATGCCGCTCTCTGAGCTAACATTGTCCATTGTATAGTCTGAGGGGTCCATGACCTAGCAGTATTGCTAACCAGAGGTCAGCAGCACACCCCAGTATTTCTCTTAAGCACACCAATCCTAACATTCTTTCCACTGGATGGTGGTAAACATGATGAAGCTGATTAGCATAGCCCACCCAGCATGGTGTGCTCAACTCTGTCACAATACAAAAATAATCTTTCTTTGAGTTTCGAAACAAGATGAAGAGTCATTTGCAAAAAAAGCCATTCTTACAATGAATAAACCAAATAAACATCAGTTTTATTGATATTCCAGCGAGTGCACAAAAAACAAGATTTAAAGATCCCCTCCAGACATGTATTAAGATGAATAGTGCACAAGAATGTGTGTCTGATATGTTTTTTTTTACAGAAAACTAAGTTATAATTTACATATTAAAAATATCCAACTGTAGGAACAAAAAGAACAACAGTTTTTTGAGTGGAGGGGCGCTTTAAGAAAATAAATCAATATGGAGACATCTGCTTTTGCAAATGTAGCCTTCCGTACAGACATGTTTTCCAAAATATGTCTTGGTAAATTTCTATTGTACATTAATCCATATAAGCTACAAATAGCTACAGTTTCATCAAATGTCCAAATCCTTATGGTATCAACCACACTGAGAAATAGTATAGCTAAACTCAAACATTTATTCAAGAATTGAATCTTAAAGAGTGTTCGCATGAACAGAACATATATATATGATTTCCATCATGCTTTTTACAATAAAAGCCAAATCATGGCTGTGGATGAAGGAGAACTGATAGTGACAGTATTTGGAAAAGTTAAATATTTATTGAGCCACCGATTTTTTTAACATTCCATGTTGTTTCCATATTCATTCAGAACGGCAGATGTGATGGTGAATCAATGTCAGATTTGGGAAGTTGATTCAACAATGTTTCACTAGCGCTTCAGCACTGCTTTAACAAATTGTCAATGGTTGTTGGTGCCTGGCTAATATGTTAAATCTGGAATCAAGTGTGCCTCAAAGTGAAAATATTTAGAAAGAATTAGCAGATAGAATGACTTTTTAATATTAACATTTTTAACTTCTGTCCCATTTGTCAGTCTGCATAGTTTTCAGTTCAGCACAAAATGATTCTCACATCCATCGTCACAAAGTAGGCCAGAGTCTGGTGCTTGTCCTGAGACATTACTGTTGTACTCTCTGCTGGCTGGGCCCAGCGGGACCACGTTTCTTTCCACGCCACCGCTAATTATGAGCAGATTAAGACCACTGCAAGTTTCCTAATGCGCTTATTACTGAAAAAATAATGTAATCCCTCGTACTGGCTGGCTGTAGGAGTTTTCATTTCACATGACCGTGTTTCCTTTTTGCGTTTTTTTCCTTTGGTCTTTTTGACCTCTTTGTCTTTGAATGTTAAACTGAAATGAGGCTTGTGTTTCCATATTTGCATCATTGTTTATCTGAACAAGCAGCTGTTTTCTTTGTTCTCATCTGATCCCTTCTCATGTTATTGAGCCTAATTGATTGTACGTATTTGGATAATGATATTTTGTGGATTACTGGAACTTGG
This sequence comes from Dicentrarchus labrax, assembly GCF_905237075.1. Lineage (NCBI taxonomy): Eukaryota > Metazoa > Chordata > Actinopteri > Moronidae > Dicentrarchus > Dicentrarchus labrax. The sequence continues at coordinate 8,880,407 of NW_026136711.1, forward strand.
CAGTGCCTGCGTTGCAACTGTTTCCAAGTTGCAAAAAACCACAACATTGACCACACTGGTATCAGAGATTACAACCACTACAAAAGCCTACCTTATCCTCATTTTGTGTGTATTAGATGTTTCAACACCTACGTTCAGCTTCCAACCTTGTAACGGATTTTCCCCACAGTTAACAAGTTGAAAATGAACAGTATTATTATTCAACGTAATGGTGCTTTTGAAACGCTGGGTATTTCAGCCTCTCATGCATCTTATGTCACCCGTGAATCACTTTCACAACATTCACCGTGCTCCATCTCTGTGATGATCCAAACACCACTAATCCAGCCGCCCACACACGTACAACCAAAGCCGAGGACTTGGCATCATCATCACACATTATCACCAGCCAATGCTACTGCGAATGTCTGAGCTTCATCTGTGTACGCAGTTTTGCTGTGAGTTGCAAAAAGCTTTTCAACTCTCCCTGTATAAAGCTAAGGCTGCTTATCTGAAAGGTTTTATTTCAAGTTCTGTCCAAAGGCAACCATGCTCTGCACAGATGTTTGGCTTTCTCTTGTCTTTCTGCCTCAGACCTTCTTAGTAGTATTTGTGGCAGTCAGCCACAGCTTGCCCGGCATAGAAGGAGGCATACGAGCACAGGTTCATATGGCGCTAATGGGCGTGGCTGTAATGCTGTGTATCTGGCTGATGCACAAGTTATAATGACGTACAGTCCGGCACACATGGACACATGGTCCTCTTGTCAGTCGGGCTGGTGAGGCCTTCCTGTCAGGCTGCCAGATATGTTTGTCAAGTAGGGACGGTGCTAGATTGTGAGAAATTTGAGAGGGTGGGAAAAGCACACACACACACACACACCCACACACAGAAAAAAATTAACACCCAGTCATTGAGATCGTCCCACTGTGGCTTTCCATTATTCATCAGTTCTGTAACCTTTCGATACTTTTTATGCATTTCAATATTTTTAACATTTAACAACTTCATCAGTTATCAGTAGAATAGTCATGATGGGATTGATTTCAAGGCTGTTTGAGCATTTCAGAAACTCCTGTTCCAGTCTCAGTTGTTTTTTTTTAACTAATAGTTTTTATGTTTTGCCCTAACATATTGTTTCTAATCCTTTTTATATGTTTTGTATGAATTGCATTTGCAATTTTGGATGCTTTTTGGAAAAAGAAACAAATACAGTCAATTAAAAGGATTTATTTAAAGTTTCAGTGTATAAAAGTCAACATTTTATTTATTAAAGCTGCAAATATCAATACAGGCTAACAGATATGCAGCCATAACAAACATAAGCATTTCCTTTGAGATTTGTTTCTAGCTGTCAGACCAATTAAGTCCAGTATTCACTCTCCCCTTTCCCTGTTCACTCTCTGGTTCTCAAACAACGTCTGATAAAAATGTCTTGGTCTTTATCTGCTGGATATTTTATATAGTTGCTGTACTGCAAAAAAGTTGCTGTACAACCAAAACAATGGCCTCAAAGAGGCTAAAAAGCTGATAAATTGAGTGGTCTTTTGCATTTGATTTTATGTTAATATCAAACATATTTATTAACGCAGGTACAACTGAAATAAGTTTATTTTTATAGGAAATAGGATCAATTTACTCAATACCAGAATAAATGTATTCTAAACAAGTTTATCAGATAGCTGTTAGCGTAGAGGCCACAGGGATACAATCTGGTTTATTATAACTTGGGTCCTATTTTTTTTTTGTTACGTTAGCTGTAATTTCGTGAATTGCTGACATAGTGGCATCCCTCAAAAAGCAACAGGTCAGACAACCAGGTTAGGCAAATATATTGTAAAGAGAAAGGTATTATAAACTTGTTACCCAAACTGTTTCCAGAATGACTCCCTGCAACACTGACCTGATCTACTTCTACATCTTAATTATGCACACACAGTTTAAGCAACACTTTGAGTGCAGTTTTACCTCCAAATGAATGGATAATCTGGCTATACTGTTAGCTTGTTTACAGCCTGTCTGACTGTTTGTTGCTGTGTTCCCACATCTCAAATTAGTGAGTACAAACACTATGGAAATAAGCGAAAAGTTTTAATAAACTGGAATCATTCTCCAAACATTTAAAACTCCATTAAGGAAAATGTGTACATATTCATATAAACTCAGACTGTTTTATTAACCCAAAACATGAAGCGGATATTCTCACAGGCAGACTTACATGTGTTTGGATGTGTCCAGATGTTTCCCTTCCCTCTGCATATGTAAATGTTAGAGGGGGAAAGGAAGAGGAGACCCTCTGTCTGTGTCCTCTCACTGTGGATGAGCATTAGGATCATTGCTCTGGACACACAGTAGCCCACTGTAGCCACAGCCACTTGACACTTGAGACCATCAGTGTGTGTGTGTGTGTGTGTGTGTGTGTGTGTGTATGTGTGTATGTGTGTGTATGTGTGTGAAAGAGGGGAGATGAGATAAGTGGAGTCGGCCACAGGGTGGGGGATCAGATCAGAGTGTCTTTGTCCAGAGAACTGACATCTGATTGTTCTGATGGGACCAAGAGGCAACAGCATGTACACACGCTGTACACCCACACACACATACACACAGACACATAGATGATAATGTGTTGACTTTGTGTGCTCTTGTCTCCCTTCAGGCTAATATTGGTCAGATGGACACAGCCAAGGACATGTGGAAGATGATCATGGGGAACTTGGCCCTCATCCAGGTAAATGAAACACATCTGTAGAGGACGATGAAGTGGACTGACCTCGCTTACATCCACTTAACAAACCAGGTTACAGGCAGAAATCCGGTTAGGGCAAGAAAATCAGATAATAAGTTAATGTGCCGTTCAGTTCAGTGGTCAGATTGCTCTAAAAGTCGGTTTACGTGCAGTCAGTCAGTAATCAGATTTCGCCACAACAGCAAATTAATCCCTTTTTCTAAAAATTCTAATTTTGACTGAAGCCGCAGAAAGAAGACGGTCAGTTTACGTGCAACTTTGCATTGATTTATCTGAATACAATTGCGCAGGCACTAGTAATGATGTTTCTTTTCATTCTGTCATACTTTAAAAACCTGAGTACTGTAGCAAAAATAATCTGGTTTCTTCAACAGAGTTGAAATTTTCTCTTGATCCCTTAACCTGATAAAGGAAACAGATTTTCATGACATTTCAGGAATCAAATTACTGCCAAACCTGGGAAAAATCTGGTTAGATAATTGCACTGTGTGTACAGTAAACACAGAGACTGATCATTACGGGGCACACCAATGACACGTGTGCACTGCATGACTGAAATCACATAGCGACACACAATGTGAATGAAAGCACACGATTAAAGCTCCTGCTACACACTAATGCTACACCCTGTGTTTCTGATCCGACCGCACCTACAGAGTGATGAAGGTGTAATTTGTCCTGCCCGACAGGTGTAGCAGGAGATGTCACAGATATCTCAGTCTGAAAATAACTTTCAGCAGGTGGGACAGGAAGTAGCATTGGCAGGACACTGCAGCAGCTAGTGTAACAGCCATTCCACTAGTTGTAAATTACCAGTGTTACTGTACATAAACAAGGACATAAAGTCCCACTGCCTCTATCGAACTGGACATATATATATATATATATATATAGATCATTTTCCAGTATTTCATTTCCCAAAATGAACTCCTGAGGGTCTGCCATTTGAAGTGGGCTCATAGTTATGTAATATTTGGTGAGTCCATATTTCCTGGAACACTTTAAACCAGTGCTGGCCGGGTGTTGACACAACCTCCTATATAGGGTCACTGTGGGTCACAATGGGGCTCCATTCAGAGAGAGATTCATCTACTCACTTAACTTTGTGTCGACTGTGGCACTGTGGCACTATATGTTACGTATACCTCCACAGTGTGCAGACTCTCAAAGCTGCTGACATGTAACGAGAGTTCACATGTTAACAGTAATCCATAGGAACCATTTTAATGTGCATGTGTGTGTGTTCAGGTCCAGGCCACTGTGGTGGGGTTCCTGGCCTCCATAGCTGCTGTGATCTTCGGCTGGATCCCAGAGGGACAATTCCGGCTGGGCCACGCGGTGCTGCTGTGTGCCTCCAGTGTGGCTACGGCCTTCATCGCCTCGCTGCTGCTAGGTACTGTATGGCCCGCACACAGGATGTGAGGGATATTCACAGTGTAAACAGCTGCTCATTACGCATATATGGGTTACGTTTCACTGTCGGTGCCAGCGCTAAAGTTCTGTTCTCAGCTACAGTTTCAACTAAATGCCACCTAAGATAGCTAATGTAACTGTCTGAACTCCTGGATGTTTAGTTGTACAGTTAGGTGCTTAAGTGCATTCAGCTAGCTATATGACACAGTAAAATTGTTAAATATTACTGCTGAGTACAATTAATGATGTACATTTACTTGTAGCCACAAACACAGTGTTTCATTAATTAGTAAAAAACATGTGAAACAATTATTAAAGATGTCTCGTTTCAAAACTATTCATGAGTACAGGTTGTTGCTGAATTAACAACATTAAACTTAAAAATTATGAAGTTAGTATAAAAGTGATCAGGAAACAAGTTCCAGGACTTTGCTCCTCTGACAGACGAAACTGTCTGGGCCAAATATGTTTTACAGAATGGAACTTTACAATGTGGTGGATGTGCTGCAGCTCTGCAGGCCCATGTATTTGCAGAGAGGCTGAGGGGCAAGTCCATTTAAACATTTAAAACAATCTTTACGTAATTAAAAGCAATACAATTTGCAAAGCTTAAGATCTGGTATTTAACTAAAATGCTGCAATGATGGTACCTTATTTGCTTTCTGTCTGAGATTTTCAAGGCCTGATTGTAAAGACACTCAATGGATTTAACTGGTTGGCCTGGTACTAGGCAGTCAAACCGTAGGACCTCTGTGACAAAATCATTGAATTTAAAAACACCATGGCACCCTTTCCATGAGACAAGGCATATCTTAAACTGTCCTTAAGCGACAGAACCCCGTTCACTGTAACCTGCAGTAAACACTGTGCTGTAGGAAACAGGATGTATTCTATTTCTGATGTGAGGGAACATAAAATGTATGTGCTTCAGATCTTCTCACTTTATGTTTTTAACCTTCAGGTTTTGTTTTTATCAGCTTCAAAACAAAAGAATCCCAATCCATCCTCCTGGAAAACACTCTGGCTGCACCCTTAAAGTCAACATGTTCCCCGTGTTTTGCTCCATTCACTTGTTTTGAAGTTAACAGCCAATAAGACCCCAGAACCCTGACAATAGATGTTTACACTGAACATCAGCATTATTATTATTATTATTACATAGAACATCACATGTAAACACTATGCAACTGTGCGTGTTGTTCCACGTTGTGACATCTCCGACCTAAAACCCCCGCAGGGCTCATCATGATCGGCGTGATCATCGCGTCCAGGAAAGTCGGCATCAACCCGGACAATGTGGCCACGCCCATCGCTGCTAGCCTGGGAGACCTGATCACCCTGTCCCTGCTGGCAGGCGTCTCAACAGGACTGTACAAGGAACTAGGTAATAAACACAAACACAGGTCGCAGATTAAATCTGATACATTTAGTATCTGGTGCTTATTTGTGCTCACATCAGTGTCGGACAATTTTTATGACGTCTTTGGCCTTCACAGATCATTCAGCTGCAGGTGAAGGGAGGACATTTTTGTTATTTTATAGGGTCGTTTTCACTCGTTTGCTAATTGCATACAGTGCAGGCTGTGCTGAGCTGAACATGGGCAAGAAATATACGGAGGAGACCGGATGGAGAAATATAATATATTTATGACTATTTTACAGCTTTATTCAGATGTCAGATACAAATATCCTGTGCATTCATGGCAGGAAAAAGGAAAAAATATCTAATACACACACAACTATCAACAACAGACTGAATCGTCACGTGTTTCATCACAGTTTCTACGTTTATGATACGGCTTCAAAAGCCTTTGAAGATGTTATCCTAAAAGGGAGCAGCCTGTGCAGAAACGTGTGAAATGTGACTCTGCATCTGGCTGCACGGTAAATAAGGATGAAAGCCGCCCACACCTAACCTAACCTAACCTCGCTGTGTTTTAGGGGCGAGAAACTCCACAGCTATTTGGCTCTGTGATCCCCACTGACACAGCCATCGTTTCCACAGACAGGCAAACACTGACACACACAGGAGCAGCGTGGAGTAATCCCACAGCTCCTCCGGTCGTCTGGGAGTCTTTACTGTCTGACTCACTTTAAATGCCACAGTCAGGTACTACATTGAGCCTATTTGGGTTATTTTAGCTCAAAAAAACGCAGCCGGTGTCTGGGTCTGTCTGCTTAAATGTTGTGTTTGTGGTGGTTGTCTCCCGTAGAGTCAACTTAGTGGTAACGCTGCACCCTAGAGGTAACAACTGGAATTTACTGTCAGTCCAAAACGAGTCCTCACAAGCTCAGAGTTGCTACAGTTTATTGGTTAAATGTCAAACTCAGCTTTTGTTTTTTTGTTGTTTGACCTGTTGGACTTTAATATGACTTTATGCCATTTGAAGCACTATGATTATGATCTTTGTTTAAAGTGATTGGTGTATGAATCCACCTTCTCTTTCTCGCACACAGAGTTCAATGACTACGCCAACCCGCTGGTGTGTGCGGTGTTTGTGGCGTTGTGCCCCCTATGGGTGCTGATAGCCAGGAGGATCCCCTCCACCAGAGAGCTCCTCTACTCCGGCTGGGAGCCGGTCATCATCGCCATGGCCATCAGCAGGTAGAGTTTTTTTAAATATAACTATTAGATATTATAACAACAAACTATTCATTTGAAGACTGTAGTTGTAAAATTATTTACAAGTTTACTTTTTGCATTTATGTAATTTTCTACTTTGAAATCAGACAGTATACTAAAAGTAAAGAAAATCTTCATATCAGTAGTAGTAAGTATTAATACAAGTTACTACTGCTACAAGATACTATTAAAAGTAAAGGTCCTGAATTCAAAATCTTAATTATGTAAGTATTATCAGCAAAATGTACTCAAAGAATCAAAAGTCATAGTGCAGTGGAATGCTCCCTGTCAGTGTGTTACTATTATATTGGATGTTTTTGGATTAATATTACTGCTACATCAATGTGTAGGTTGCATTTTACTGCTGTACATACTTTAATATAATATACATGTTTTTCTATATACTGTTGGGTAGTTTCATCTACAGCAGTGCATCATATCATCATATGTTTGTAGCATGGCTGTCCTGTGAGAACCATGTAACTAACTAATATCTAATCCAAGAAGTTTCTCAAATAGATTATTTTGCTTAAAAAGTAGGAACATTGCCTCAGCCCATAAAGAAACATTTCCTCCTTCAGGTTATTCAAAATATTCAAATTCACAATCACCAAATTTAGAGATAGGTGGTGTTCACTGTAGAGGAATTGTAATCTGAAAAGAAACTAATAATTTAAGCTGTCAAATAATAAGTAGTAAAAAGTAGAGTAAAAAATACGATATTTGCCTACATTTTGCTAATGTTAGCAAAAAGTTGGCTAAGTAGCCAGCTAATCTATATCAGTTGTTATGTAGTTTGTTAGCTAACCTATATACCATATAGCATGTCTAAGTACAGGAAAGAGAAGGTTGCCTGACGTTCCACCAGCTCAACTGCTATTGGAGCACAGTGAAAAGGGGGCGGGATTAAGTAAGGGTCAATTTCGTGATGGGTCTTCATGTATCTTCTATGTAATGACGGCAGGTCACACAGCACTTCAGTTAATCCCTCTCGTCTGTCTTTTAGTGTTGGTGGTCTGATCCTCGACAAGACTGTCACCAACCCAAACTTTGCTGGCATGGCTGTCTTCACCCCGGTCATCAACGGTGAGCAGTCACAAAACCTAAAGGATGAAAACTTTAATGCTCGCTTTGGGGAAATAAGATACAGAAAGAAAGAGATGAGTGAGTGGCGTAGATAAAAAACAGCTAATAGGTTACTAAGTGGTGGCGAGATGGATGCTTCATCCACGCAGGCGGAGAACAAATATAGAAAAATCTGTTCTTGCGCTGAAGTGTGTATTTGAAGTTGATGTCACCTCCTCCGCCTGGTTGAATAACAGATGGATGTGTCAAATGTGAGCAAACGAACGTGCAAAGTGGTGATCCTTTAAAACTGACAGATGGAGGTGGCATATTGCTCTCACTGGGTTAAAAACCTCCTATCTCCGTAATGCCAGGTTTTTAGTCTTGAGAACTGAGAAGTCATAATCAAGAGATTTAAAACAGCAGAACTGGAACTTGATCAATCAATATCTGTTATTTTATCTGGCTTTTCCACTCTGCTTGTGTGTGTGTGCGTGTCAGGTGTGGGAGGTAACCTGGTCGCGGTTCAGGCCAGTCGAATCTCCACCTATCTGCACATGAACGGTCTACCCATGGGGGATCCAAACCCCGTCCCCAGGAAGTGCCCCACACCCTGCACCTCCTTCTTCGGCTCCTGTAAGTTGACGGGCGGCTGTGGAATGTTCCACTGTTTCTCTCTTTGTTTTATCTCATGGACGCAGATCTTTCCATGACGGCTTGTCATTGGGATTTGGTCCACCCCGCGTTCTGCATTTAGTGCCAGCGTCTGTCCTAAAAAAAGACTGGTTTAATACTAGGTCCTCTTTCTCTTCTAGCTGTGAACTCTCGTTCGGCCCGTGTGCTCTTCCTACTGGTTGCCCCGGGTCACCTGGTCTTCCTCTACACCATCAACTCCCTGAGGGGGGGGCACACCACCCTGACACCCATCTTCATTACCTTCTACCTGGCTGCTGCACTACTACAGGTACACACCATCAACATATAAAAGATAGAAAAATATCCCCGATATGGGTGCCACCATCTCACATTGGTGAAATTATTCAGATTCTGTTAATTCAGACTCATTAAAACCAAACTTACCAGAGAAATTAACACTAGAACATACATCAGCGTGATAAGAACTAACTAAAAGGACCGAAAGCATCTTTGGGAAAAAATTATTTTTAGAGAGCTGTCATGTTGTCCGTCTTTATACATGTCTATCGAGTATGGAATATGTGGCAAGCTAAAACTGGGTGCAGTGTATGTACACAGTGCTCACACCATGTTGTTCACTGAGAGTTCCATAACACGCAGATTAAATGTATTAAATGTAAATGTATCTGATTGGTTGATCCCCCTTGGAACTGCCACAAGTGATCTCCTGCCTAGCAGAGCACATAACAACATTTCTCTTAAAGACGCTGCTTCCTCATGGACACTTACATTATAGAAGTATAAGTATAAAACAAACCTGCAAATGTGTTTGAGTAACACCCCTGTACGTTAGCTTATGTACAGATTGGAGAAGCAGAACTCCAGCTGTAGTCAAACAGGTTCAAGGTTCATCATTTTTCATAATAATTTTCCAAGTATATAGTTGCAACTAGCCTGCTATTTTTATTATTTTATTACGTGCATTCATATTCACCCAGTATTGGTGTGCACATGTAAACAATAAAGTAGAATTAGATTTTTTTGAATAGAGCTTCTGCCGTCTAATAAACATATTTTTGTTTCGTTTTAGTTTTTTCACCCAGGATGACTTTTTTATTATCTTGTGTGATTTACGAGGTTGCAATGAATTTGCTGTGGCTTCTCCAAAATACTGAGCAAAACTTTGCAACCGCACTACCTTATCTCATAATTATGACTTACTATCTAAGATAATTACAGACCTAACATTATATTACATCTCCATAATTGTGAGGAACATTTCTCTAATTACAGGATCAGGATCTCATAATTAAGCATCATATTCTGTGCTCCGTCAGATTGTGACCTGATTAGGAATTTCCGCTGCACTGCCAGTGAAAACATTCAATTTGATAGCTGTTACCAAATATTAGGATCATCATGACTCTCTCTTCTCAATAGGTTTGCTCAACCGTCGCAGAAAATATTACCATATAACCGTATTACACTATTATAATTATTATCATCAGTTACAATGATGATGAATGAAAACAGAAGGGTTTTGTCTGTTGAACATTATTTATTATAATTTCAAAAAATGTATGTCCTACATTTTTTAAAGCTTAATGCACAAAACATGCTAGATCAAATATGGATCCAGATTATGTTACTGTGTTTAGACTGTTTCCCACCTAAAATTGTTTTAGACACATATTTTAGTGTACTGTTTATCTGAAATACGAAATTGTGTAACTCGGCGAGCTGCCATTGTTTCCTGCTACGCTATTGTTTCCGAGTCGAATGAGAGCAGCTCAACTCACATGATGTCACCTCCACTGGGTCATGTTGACAACCATAATGCCAAACTCGAGGCTTTTAAACACTACTCCAAAAACCAATGGATGATGTCACGATAGGTTTATGCTTGATTACAGACAGTGTTCTTTCTTGGATCCAGTGAAAGTTATGTATGCATTTCCTTGCAAAGAAAATACATTTATTTAGCAGCTTAGATCTGTACAAGTCTATACTCCAGCTGTGGATGGCAGCCCCAGTAAGTATTGTCCAAGATCCAGGATTGATTTGTTGTCATTACAAGCCCGTCTGCACAGTCAATCAAACACAGCCTTCCTTTAGTTGTTGAGAACAAAGCAAAACCTCTGTGGTTCCTGTAAATAAAAAGTTTGCGTATGCTTCGTCTTCCTCCAGGTGATAATCCTTCTCTACCTGGCAGACTGGATGGTCCACTGGATGTGGGGCAGAGGCATGGACCCCGACAACTTCTCCATCCCCTACCTGACCGCTCTGGGTGACTTGCTGGGGACCGGCTTCCTCGCCCTCTGCTTCCACATGCGCTGGTTCATCGGGGACAGAGACAGTAACGCGGGCAACTGAATGCACGCAACAGACATACACACCCACACACACACACACAAAAAAATGAAAATCACACACCGCACGCTTGCACGCACGGACAGTGTCGAGTATCACCTGTATGCCTGAACATTATCTGGAAGTGGACATCGTCTACAATAAAAGGGCTAATCTCCTGTAGGGCTCTGACTGATGGTGCAGTGCACTCGCAGGGCAGTAACGTTTCATCATCAGGATATCAGGACACTGATGCACCACAGCAGCAGCCCAGAATACTGGACAGTATTTGTGTTTCACCTTAGATACACGCATATCTCCACCTCAACCACCTGATGGATCCTGACCCACAGACTACACCGATCCTTTATTTTACTTAATAACTGAGTCCGACTACTTTTGCTATTATGAAACTATTGACAATGATTGTTGGTAGATAATGCATTTGATATGAATTGATATCTCTTTGGGGCCAGTACTCATTATTTTCGATGGGGACGTTGAGCCCTCCCATTTTTTTAAGTATCAAGTTTGAACACTTGAGACAAAAGACAGCAAAAAATCTATCCAAACAAGCCTAGAATGCTTGATCACCAAGTGCTATGTCATATATCCAGAATGAATCTACATCATATGAAATCTAATGTGTCTCATTTCTGATTTAGTAGAGTGCATAGGGCTAGCAGTTCCCTCTGTTTTACTTTGGCCTTGTGACAGTAGGGAACAGGGTTCGGGGGAGTTTTACCACAGGGGACTGGACCACAAACGTAACAAGCTAAATCCCTTTTGGCATCGCTCCCATCAGCGGATGGCTTAATTTGAGTCGGAACAAGAACCAGGAGTGTAATTCCTGCGCTCACTTCCCCTCAATTCTGGGCTTGAGAATTAGGGATATCAGATCACAGTCCAACAAATGCTTACGTCAGCCACTACCAGAACAGCTTTGCCTCTGATTGGAGTCAGGAATCGCCTAATGAATGCCAATTTAAAACGAGGTGTTTTTCTTTCACACAAAACCCATATTTTATTCCTCCTTTACTTGCTTTTTTTGGCCAAATCCTCTAGAAACCATTATTATGCAAGAGTCTTTGAGCAAACACACAGAAACAGTGGGAAATAGTAAGTGGAAAATGTCATAACTGTCAGTTAGGAATGTGTCACACACCTCACTGTTCGTTGCAGCTCACGATGGGGTTTTTCCTTGGATGCCAAGAGGTTAGAGAGGTCTTATTTTGCCGCGAGCTGTTCCAGGTGAGAATAGCACCAGTCCCCCCTGTCTGAAACCATCTGCCAACTCTCTACTGGAGCAGGCTAGTTGTTGTTATTGTTGTTGTGTTGCCCAAGCCAGGCTTACAGTAAGTGACAGGAGGCTCAACATGCTGCAACGCACTGGAAACAACTAGCAGAGTACACAGTGTGAAAGTGTGCTAGGTTGCTTTTGCCAGGATGAGCTCGCTCGGTTTCAGCTACCACAGTCTGACACCAGATGAAAGGTACTGATTGCTGATGTTTTGTGTGGGTATTTGATGTCTTTAGATCTTTCATTTGACCCTTTTGGTTCCCAGAATGCAATTTAGACCACGTTGGAGCGTTGAATCAATGAAAGACCAATGAGTTTAACAGTTAGCTTTTAGTTAGTTAGGTTTTTTCAAATTCTGTAGAGTGGGTTGTAGTAAAATTCTGGAAATTCTTCCAGAAAATGTATTTTTTTTTTCTTTTGTCACATATAAAAATGATAGGATGACTAATAATAATCTCTCTGGTCGGGGGAGAACCTGACCTTTTGATAAGTAAATGACTGGACGATGTTTAATCAAAGGGCAAAATCTTAGCCACACGTCAGTTTAACCTTAGTGCGTACACACACACACACACACACACACACACACACACACACACACCAGCTACCCGCCACCAGACTTTGAGACTCAGCTGACCTGAGTTGACTCTCTTTTTGAGGGCTCACAGGTGAGGAGCAGGTAAAAAGGAAGTGGTTAGCCATTTTGACAGACTGTACCGAGTACAGACGTCGGCCCAGAGGCAGTGTCTTTAGGAGAAACTTGCATGTGATGCTTGACTTATCCGGCACTTGTCAGACTTCTGTGCTGTTTCGAAGGGGCCAGCAGAATGCATGTGCAGGGCACATAGTGTGAATGTGCAACAAACTTGATTATTTTACCTGTTAATGATTTTTCTTTTTTTGTTGGTCTGACTGATTTTTTTCTTTTTAAATGTGTCGCTTATGTTAAAATTGTGATTTCTCTTTTCTATTCCTTTTCTCCTCTCCCTAATCTTTTTAACTCCTCGCGATTATTGTTTTGTGTCACGAATCTCATCAAACAACCACTGTAATGATGAAGAAGCAACTTCTCCCCGCTGGTCAAATGCACAAAGTACTGTAATCTGCAAAACGGACACCAGAGGGCACCGCAGGGATCCTCTCAACTGTACAGCTTCTCAGTGCGTCTCTGTGTCCTCTGGATTCAAACCCACACACACGTCCACCCGCAGTGACATTTATTTTGTCTTCTTTTCTACCGCGTTTTGACTTGTTTGTGGAAGTTGCATCCTTCTGTCTGTTCACCTTCAGTCTGCATCCTCCACTCTCTTACTGAGCAGGTGCCAGCGTTCTGCCTCTGTGTCAATGGAAAGTTGTGAATACTTCTATAAGGGGGCAAGTAATGCTTTGTCTATTTATTTTTAGAAGCACACAAAGCAAATTGTACATACTATATTTATTCTATATATGAGGTTGTTTATTTTGTCATTTCATTTTGGTTCAGTTTCGTTGTCACCATGTTGATGTCATTTTTCTCCTCTCTTTTATGTTTTTTTTTTTCTTTCTCCTTTTGCAAAAGGCCAGTAGAGCTTTTTGGTGCATGCCGCAATAGAATGGCGGTGAGGCTAATGAATAGCACAGTGCCTAATACCAGTCTTTACACACCTCACACATACGCGCACACACCCTGTCCCACACAGGGAGAGCATACTTATAAGACATAGAATGGCCTTAACCTATCAGAGCCAAGCTCAACTCAGAGTAACCAATCAGGAGCTAGGTTCGCCACAGAGTAGCGTCTCTTTAATTAGCTTTGATTAATAAAAGATGTACAGTCAGTTGATCATGATGTGTAATGTAATAATGACTTTATATGATGCAGCAGTGGAGAGGAGAGAGGTTTTTGGTCACGTGAATCTGCAAAAAATGAGGACTCGGAGGCTGAAGAGCTAGGCGGGTTGTGCAGGGCATCTAAAAAGGAGTCAAGTTAAGCACCAACAGAAGTAAGATTTGAACCCACAAACAAACAAAAAGTACACAATGCTACTTCTCCTTATGATTCCAGATGTTTCACCCCTGTATAAAATACCCAGCCTTAAAAACCCTTCATCCACCTACTGCCTTGTTAACCTCAGTGCTTCAAACCCTCGAGCCCCTGAACTCACAGCGAGCCGCACTGATCCTCAGGCTGCCAGCCTCCACATTAAGACAGAGCCTTTAATCACCTGTCCCAGTCAGCTCCGCTGCCTCTGAAAAACTGATGTAAAACATGTACAGTCCTACTGGGGCCGAGGTCTTTGCGTTCTCTGTGCGTTCTTCTTGTTAAAGCCCTCCCTCTGTGAGGCTGGAAGAAGGCTCTCTCCCTGCAGGACTTTGTAAATTGCTGGAAATAAAGGACTATATTATTTCATACCATTCCTCCGTCTCATTGTCTGTTTGTGTCAGCATTCACTGTAAAGGTGTCTGTGGGTGCCTGGTTAGCTCAGTGGTTAGAGCTGGTGACCCACGTACCGAGGCTGAGTCCTTGCTGCAGCGGCCCACGGTTCGAATCCGAGCTGGGGCCCTTTGCTGTGTGTCATCCCCTCTCTCTCTGACCCCCTTTCCTGTCTACCTACAGTTGTCTCTATCAATTAAAAAGGCAATAAAAGCCCCCCCCCAAAAAAATATTATATTAAATGTGTCTGTGATCTGACAGGAAATGGCAGAAATGCACAAAAATACGGTACTATCGAAGGTGGTGATACGTTTGTGTACAGACAGTTAGGGGCACTATGCAGAAGTTTAAAGACTGGATCTTTGACAGATTTTATTTTGATATAATATGATACGATATACAGATCTGGATACAGGTTCATAAACATAGGAACATATACCATTGGATCTTTCCCAGTACTTCATAGGCATCTTTTGGGATTGTTGCGACCTAAAAGGCCTGTTTTCACAGCAGCTTTTCTAAAATCATTTCAGTTCACACTGCAATTGCAAGGTCGCACAGAATTCATGGGGATTGGTTGAATTTGCATTCAGAATTTCCTGGTGGGACAGCTTTCCTGATACAGGTCCTTTTTGTCCAGTGCCGGTGCTCTTAAGGCTGCTCCTCTTTCCTCTGCTATAATCATGTTCGAACAAATCCTCCATTTTTGTAGTAAACAGTGTAACATTACTAGTTTAGTTTACTAACAGGTCAATAGGAAAGCTGATAGTGGAGCTCCCTTTGCTGGATCACACGGTTAGCTACTTCAAACGGCCTGTTGCCTTTATAGACAGTACATTTTTAATTTGATGAACGACATTCAGACAAATTTTAAAAATTCAAATAAAAAATGACAGCAGTAGTACAGATGTTGTTGGTCAGAAGCAGAGATGAAGCTCCAAAGTAAGGCTACCCGCCCTTTAATTTGTATAGTAGATGTGTAACAGGCTGATGTGAGTCTCAAAAGTCCCCCTCCACTCAAAAATCTGATTTTCTTCTTGTTCCTACAGTGTGCTATTTGAATGCTGTCTGTGCAGGGTCTGACACTAGAAGGATGTTTTCACATTCATCTGCTGAAAGTGGAAAGTTTCTCTTTGGTCTGTGCTCCAGCAGGATATGTGACATAAGTTGCATACTGGACCAGGATGGACTTCCAGACTATTTGTGATCACAAATAGTCTGGAAGTCCATCCTAGTCCAGTATGCAACTTGTACAGTGTGATGTAGAGACTAGAAGGCACCAGTGCACATCCACTGTGAATGGACTTTACAGTGAAGTAGGAGACATCTTGTGTCCAGCAGGTAAACTTTAGAAATGAACATTTGCACATTCAGAGATTCTGGAAGTTTTAATGAGGTAGAAGGAGTAGATGCCACATAGCAGACACACATTACTGTTCTAAGCAGACTATTTTTAATTGTATGGTAATACATGTCTGGAGGGGATCTTTAGATTTATAGTAAATATCATTTAAGATATAGAATGATGCTGAAACCAGTTATGTTTCATGATGTCAGAGCTTTATCTATCAACTTACACAGTGAACAAAGGGTTCGAAAAAAAATTTAATCATTAAAATTAAATAGATACAAAATAGAACACATATGGATTGAATAAAGTAAATAAGATTAATTTTTAAATACACTGAATTAGTTAAAAAAAATTAGGATACACAACATACATGGGTGCAAACAGGCAAAAGATAAAGAAAGTTAAAGGATCAACTAAAAGTAGCACCGCAGTAGCTTATCTAACAGGAGATGAGCAGAGGGTTGACGCTGCTGGTTTGACAGCCAGAGGATGGAAGCAGGAGTTTCTCTCTGCTGTCTCCTGCTTCATCGCCCCCTCCGTTTCCAAGGAGATCCCTGGAGGACAGGCGGACACAGAGGGCGTCAGCTACCTGCAGGACCTGAGACGGACCTGGATGGGCAAAGCGCCAAGAAAAATGTAAGCAATGAGCAACACTAAAACATGAGTACTCGGGCAACTGGAAGATCAGACCTACCGTCCCCGCTCCTACTGCACACGTCCAGAGTATCCATCACAATCTTCCCCAGGGCCCTGCGTGACACGTTCTAGAGAAGAAAGGAAAGAGAAGCTTTACTTTCTTTTTTTAGTGAACAACAATAAACGTGAAAAACGCGTACCAAAAGCAAAGCAACAATAACAAAAATCCCAAAAGAACTCACAAACATATTACATACAGTATATTGTCCAGCCAAATACCTTAGTTAGATCATTAGAGGGGAACTGTATGGAGGCCCAAAGGGTGCAATGTTAAATAAATAAATAAATATGTAATTATGAAATAAATAATGACATAATGTTAACATAACATACATACACTGTGTGAAATGTATAAGCCTACATATCCATTAACACTTTTATTTCATGCCACTTTACTCACTATTCATAAGATCGCACACTGCCTCTCTTAAGCTAAGGTAAACAGCTACTACTAAATTTAGCCTGTTAGCTAGAGCAACAGCATTAAAGTAATTCTGAATCAACCATTGAGCTGCTGCTGTACATAAACACAGTACACATACACATTATGTATTATCTCAAAAAGGCTGCACATAGCTGGTTAACACGCTAGGAGAGATTATGAGCTTAGTTTATTACTCAGCATCAACGTAAAGAGACGGTGCAAAAAGTTCATCAACAGTCTTTCTTTGTGATCACTGCTACCACCAGAGAAGATGACATTCCTGAACTTTTTGGTGATTTCCTACATAAAAGGGGAAGAAGGTAACTAAAATCCTATTTTCTTGCCATATCAGCCCTGTGAGACACTAATCAATGAAAACTGCGCACATCCAACAGGAATGGAATAAACACTAGATGGCACCGAAGAGTTGCATGTGTATGCCTGAGGTGAACCGTTGTGTGTGTGTGTGTGTGTGTGTGTGTGTGTGTGTGTGTGTGTGTGTGTGTGTGTATTGTGTGTGAACCTTGTTGCGTAGCTGTAGCAGCAGTGTTAGGGCATCTGCAAATTTCTCCTCCAGCAAAGACAGACGTGTCTTTTCTTTCTCCCTCAGACTCGTCTTGTCCTCCTCTTCCTCGGGCCTCTGGCAAACAGGAGGTGGAACAAATGAATTATTCTATCCTAATCTGACATTAGGGTTAAAACTGTTTGTAACCTAGTCTGCAGTTGAAGCCATTCAACTTGCCATCTTATCTTCTCGTTATCATCTCTCTCTCTTTCACCTTTTCTTTTTCACAACCTCTGCTTCCCTCTGGCTGCTCTTGGTTTTGTCCCTTCCAGCTGCAGCGCCCCCTGCTGTCCTTAAAAGTGCTGATGAGGTTTTTATCGTGCAGGTGACTCTGAGAGGGAAGCTGGTGGACTGCATGGCTCTGACATCTGGAAGAAGAGACGAGAGAAGTGACATCTGACCTTTGGAATGGAGACAGGTGTGCACAGTGGTGGTGAGTGTGCCTTAGATGTTAGCTAACCCTTTGCCACAGCTGTGCATCCAGCTCATGTGCTTCTTCGCCTCCGACAGGCTGCCCTGTCCTTCCTCCCTCATCCCCCGGTCGTCTTCCTCTTCATCAGAGGCAGCTCTCCCCTCCACTGCTCTCTGCAGACACTCTGCATCTGCTAACAGGACAGACGTTGACTCTAATGTTCTGTTGCAAAGCATTGGTGAATGAATGATGTTCTGTGTGCCCTTTAGACCTTTTTCACTGCAGACATCTTAGCTCATCATAGCAGGGAAAGCACAGGTGTAATAGAGTGCTACTCTAATCTAAAAGTAATGAGATTTTTCTATTGGAGTTTGGATTGTTGCAAGGCGAACAAAGGTTTATGATACACATTTTGTTCAGCAAGATAATCTTAACAAATGTACACCACTTCTATGACTGACAGAAGTAGAAAGCTAATGCTATAAACAAACTACACCACAGTTGCATGACTTCAACATCCCCACCACAATTAAATCTTGTTATTATCTGCAAGTTGTAAAGTTTGAGTTAGAATAGTTTGCAAGACCGTGAGTATATCCACAACAAGCTGTGAAGGCGGACTAGACTGTAGATCTCGGCGTGCTGACGTTTAATGTCCCCCGACAACCTCTGTAGTCTCGTTTAGCCACTTGTTAGCAAGCACTTTTTAAAGATACACTTGAAAATTCACTTGTTTGGTATTTACTGACATATTTTATGCCGTAGAACAAAAACCTTTTTCTTTCTACCAAAACCCCAACAAAAAAAAAAAAAAAAAAAAAAAAAACTTTGTTCGGCATTGTTCAGTGATTCATTTATTTTACAGTCACTCACCTGTCTTGCTGCAGGCGTCTTCTGTTCCGATTGGGTAGGTCTGTTGATGGGCGGGGTCAGGGATGCAGGTGCATCGGGATCTGAGGTTGGTAAAGGAAGAGAACATGCCTCAAATATACTGACAATCCGTTAATACTGTGGACAGAGACTCCTTCGTTTGTGTATTTGTATGTGGGTTATCGAACCTTGTATGTATTTCAATCACTGGCTTAGACCCCTCTAATGAAAGGTAAAACTACTAAAGCCACCTACTGACAACATACACACAGCCTGTCACACAGAGGATAGCTGCTCACGTTCCAGATCATAGAAACTCTAGTCTAGTCTCATAGAGACTCTTACATTGAAAGTCTCTAACAAAGTCCAACATCCTAGTTTTGGTAAAAACATATTCCAAAGCTTTGCAGAAGTTAATACGAGGCTTCAGCAGGCTTCAGTCTTTAGACAAATCCAGTGTGTATCTGCCAAAAAATCCTTCCTTGTGTTATCCTTCCACTGTAAACTTGATTTGACTAATACACTTTGCCACATGTTCAATCTGAGCTACATGTACACAACTTTTAAAACTGATTTCTCTGGCCACTTGGGGGCATCAGAACAAGCTGTAACACATGCATCACTATGTGTGACATCTTTCACATTACACATTGTCATTGGATTCATTTGTAAGACAATTCTTTGAAAGCATCAGAACAGGTTTGAACTCTCGAATGCATTGTGGATGCGAATTAAATAAATCTGTGTACAATCTGGTCACTGTGGATGGTTAGAGTCTTTGTTAAACATTAAGGCAGTGGGGTTTTTGAAGGTTAACCCAACACTCTGACTCAGAATGAGTCAGTCAATGTGTGTAATTTAAGCTGTGGCTTTAGTGCATTGAATATCAAATCAGCAGAGCACACAGGCAAATGATGTGTAAATAGATGCACAAACATGCCCATGCACTTTCCTCCACTCACTCACCAGAGTTGTTCTGATGCCTAAAATGTGGTATTGTGTATCAGCAAGTACACACAGCTGTGCACAGATCAGATTTTTTACTTTTCTTGCCTAGAGAGAGAGAAGATGACACGCAGCAAGGACTCAGCCTTTTGCACTGCTACTTCCCAGCAGTGTCCCATTCGCCATTTTTTTCTCTCTACCAGGCCATACAACAATGATAGCATTCATACAGGGTTAGTAGTATGCTTGTTAAAATGTATTGGATCATGTATTGGATCGGTACTCCCTTATTGGCCAATAAGGAAAGTTAAGCTATCCGAATCTGTATCGGGACAGAAAATATAAAAATATCTCTACCCACACCCCCATGTAGTCTTGTATGTACCTGTACTGGTGTAGTTCCGTCTCCAGCTGGGTGATCCTGGACTGGAGCTGTGGCACACACTGGGCCTGCTCCTGGATCATCCGAACCCTCTCAAGCCCCAAGCTCAGAGCCTCCCTGGCCTCTTCCGCCCGCCTCCTGATGGGGATCATCCAAGATCATCAAACCATCCTTCTAATATCTATCCATGCTTCCACTCAAACAACATCCAGTTATGTTTAAAAAAAACTCCAACCTGATGTGAGCGTTCTCCTTCCTCAGTGCAGACTCCACCGCCTGAAGCTTGCGCACCTCCTGGTACGCCCATCGCAGCTCCTCCTCCAGACGCTCATTGAATTTGATGGCCTCCTCCAGCTGCCCATCACGTGCAGAGCGGATCAGCTTCAGCTCCCTCAGAAGGGGGTCCCTGATGTCCCGTCTCCTAGCCACCCTCCTCGCCCCTTCTCCTCCAGCACTACTGCACTGCCCTTTAATTCTGAGTGTTGGTACCAGTTTTCCCTGAATGAGGGTGATGGAAGTTGTTGTGGGAGTTGAAGGAGTTGAAACTGTGGAGGTGAAACCAGAAGGTGAGGGCAGGGTGCGGCTCCTCTCCCGTCGGAGGGCCACCTCCAGGGCCAAGCAGCGAGCGTCGCTCCCCTGCAGCGCCGAGCGGAGGTCCTCCACCAGTTCCCTCAAAGCTGCTACCTCATCTGGTGAAGAAGATGAAGAAGAGAGGTGAAACTTGGTGAAAGTGAAACCAAATCACTGCTCATTTCAAGGATTTATGGGTCATTGTTTTCTCAGTTCAATACTGTTTCAGTTACAGGAACACCCAAAAGTATTTCAGTTCAAATGTAAATGAATTGTCTGTCCTCTGAAGTTGATGTTCCTGCTTCAGTACTTAAGTCTTCACTGGGTTTGCCAGATTCATTTTACATTTCACACTGTTTATAGTCCCTGTTCAGAAACTACTGAAACTTTACTTGAGTATTTCCATTTTATACTTACTTTTATTCATCTACCACATTTACACTACACCAACTACAACAGTAAAATCCAGCTTACACAATATTGTTTTTTTTTTCAATATGTAAAGTGTCTGAATACATTATCCACCATTGTTACTATTGGAGAATGTAAACAGGCACTGGTGGAAGGTAACTATATTACTTTCACTAACTATGAGTATATTTACTCAAGTACACTGTAAAACCTGATTAGTTAGTTCAACTCAGACTGTTTGAAAAAAATGGCATTAAACCATTTAAGTTTGTTTAGTCAAACAGCTTAAGCATGAAAAAATACAGTAACTCAAGTATTAGTTAAATAACTTCAGTAAATGAAGGTAATTTACCAACTCCATTCAGTAAATTGAACTTAAAACTAGTACGTAAATTACAGTCATATGCAGCATTTCTCCAAACTTATTTAAAATGTGTCCACAGAATGTATCTATTATATTCATCCATACTTATCTATATCTTACGGAAGCCCTAAAGGGCTTCCGTTTTCCTGTGATAACGAGTTAATTTTCTCGAGATCTCGAGACAACGCAACTTTGTTTTCCTGTGATAACGAGTTAATGTGATAACTGTGGTCAAGCCAGCCGTTACTCCGATCTCCGTGGTCAAATCAGCCGCACTTAAATTTACAGCGTAAAGACCAGCTGATTTGACCATGGATATCGGAGTAACGGCTGGCTTGATCGCAGTTATCATATCGCAGTCGTTATCTCGAGATCTCGAGAAAATTAACTCGTTATCACAGGAAAACAGAGGAAATAAAATGTATGAATACATGGCTCTTTAGGGCTTCCGTAATATCTAGCTATAATAAAGTAATACTAACTTAATTACATCTTCTTCACACAAATGTTACGTAAGTTGCATTTACTCATTTTCTTCCACTAAAGCAGATTATTACATTACCTGTCAAAACAGCTGACATACAATAAAAACAACTTACAATGAATTCATAATCAAAATGATAGTTAGTTGTTTTACAAATTATTCTGTTGTATTTGTTTGTTTATTTGACAGGGACAGTATACAGCTACTTAGCTGCACCAGAGTTAGCTATGAGCCATTTTACATCTATAGTCTCTGGGCAGGAAAAGTCTATGTTAAGAAATGAACACAATAACAAGATAATACATAATGTTACATAAAAAAGAAACATTTTTAGAAGCTTATCATTGTATCAAGACTCTCAGATGGTTTTATTTAAATACCTGTTCAAGCCTTCAGATTTATCTTGTGACTCTTTGGAGGGGCCCGGCCCCTAGGTTGGAAACCACTGCACTAAACTAGCTAACTGTATGTAAAGCAGTTCAAACTAACTGCACCTCCACCAGCTATACAGCAGTAAAATACTGATTACACACTGATGCATCAGTATTATGTAATTATGTGATATACTGTATAATAATAATATATCAGTCACAGGGGAGCTTTTAACAGAGTGAGTGCTTTTTATGCTTTAAATACATTTTGTGAATACTTCTGTGCTTTTACTTAGGTAGGATTTTGATTGCAGGACTTTTACTTGCAATGGAATATTGAATTGGTATTTTCTGTCTAAGTAAAGGATCTGAGCGGAGAGTAATTCAGGTGTGAAATCACACTAAAGTGGGGATGGTTATATGTTGGTGAAGAAAAATCAAAACCAAACTGAAGTAAGTTTAAATGAATTAGTGCTTCATCGCCGACTTTCCTGCCTCACTGATTACTGCTCTGTGGATTCAGTAAATAGCAGCCCAGATTAGGCAGTTCTATTATATATGTGCAGAAATTCCTATAACTGTAATAAGCTGAAGCATGTGCAGCAGTAATGCAGTAAGATCACAGGGGGGATTTAAATGCATTAACACAGCTGGTACAGTACCTGAGTCGCGGTCTTCTGCGGTTCGACCTTTCATTGATCTGTTAGCGGCTCCATTCTGATCCCTGGTCAGATCGAAACTCACACACTTTCTCCGTCTGACACGCGGCCACCGGAGACGGATCTGTCGCTCCACCAGCTCCGTGTCCTCAGTAACGGGCAGGCGCCAGGCGCACTCCCCGGTGCCTCTGCGCGCACTGCGCACACGGAAATACCCACAGAGCCGCGAGTGGAAGTCTTTAAAGGATAGCTGGCAGGGCAGCCCAGAGCACACATCCCTAAACTCTTCATCCGCCTCTTCTTTTAATCCATCTCCGGTTCCTTCCTTTCCTTTCATCGCCCTCTTTCCTTTCTCTGCTCCGGTGAGTCCCAGCACGGCGCACAGCGCGGTGAAGTCCTCCGACGACACCGTATCGTCCCGGTTGGGGTAGGCCAGGTGGTGGAAAACCTCCTGCAGGTATTGGTCTATTCCAGTGGCCAGGACGACGATCTCGTTTTCCACGCCGGGATCGGGACAGTGGTGATGGGCCAGGACGCTCCGGAGCCACTCGCTTTTACGCGCTGCTCGCGGCGAAGGCTGGAGGCGCTGCAGGGACACGGCGGTGCGCTCCATGACTGCACATAAACTAGCTACTTCTTCTAAATATTACCAAGTTAAAATCAGTCGGGTCCGATTTCAAACCAGGCTGGAAGGACGTTCCTGTGTGGTTTGCGTAATTCAGTGGAAACCTCACCTTGGATTCCTTTCCGGCGCATCAAGTCTAGATAGGATCTCCTTGGTTGAGAGAAAACCCACTGCACCGACTCCACCCTTTTGTGTGCACAGTCTGACCGCGTGTGTGTGTGTTTGTGTGTGTGTGTGTGTGTGACTGTACCAGTAAGGTGCTTTTCACCGCTTACAGTTGAGTAGTAGTAGAGTGGGGCCAATTTTTGGTTGTTTGATCTCTATAACAAAAGTGGATCAAGTGTCACCACAGAGAGTTTTTGAGGTAAATGATATCATTTGCAGAGACTTGGGGCATTTTGTGGCACCTGTCATCCAGAGACAAAAACAAACCACAACAATCCAGAGTGAGTTATGCTGGGTTTCAGTTTGCACCTTTACCAGAATGAGTGTCCCTGACTCACTGCCTGTATAGCAACAACAATAAAGAGAGACTTCTGATACTCTGACTGCAGTTGCCCACTTTTCATCGGCAGGCACACATACCTTCACTTGGAACTCAAAAGTGATTTTGTTTCCAGGAAACTGAGCAACTCCCAGCGGAAATACCTTTCCCCACCCTGACCACCACTTGTCACACACCTGACAGCCAAAACAAAGAAGGTGTCTTGATTACACCCACCTAGGCATGACTAGACCACACCACACTAGTTACACATGGATTACACTCCACTGCTGCACTTAACTATAGAATAACACACTTCAGTACATCACAACTAGTGTCTTCTTCTCTTCTCAAGAAAACATTCCTACCCTTTGCCAGTTTCTGCTTCTCAGTTGTGAGGAGTTGCTGCTTTTATGTGATTGTACTGTCAGTTTAATATCTTTGGGATTTGGATTGTTACTCAGACATATGTCCCGTTTGGCTCTGGGAATTTCAGAGGAGCATTTTCATTATTTTATCACTTTTCATATACAAACACGACATTTAACCAAAAGCAAATAGAGAGCTGCAATGCATGTAACTATAGTCAAACACCAGTAAGCACAAAACACTCTTTCAAATCCATTCTCTGCAGTTGCACATAAACCAAAGAAGGCCAAGTTTAAATATTTACTGTACTCCCCTTCAATCTTTGAGCTGATTTTCATTTGGTGGAGCAGTTTTGACTTTAAAGTAGTGGAAATAAATTCTAACTGTTGAACAGCAATTGCTCGACAGCTTGGCAACTTCCTGTACTTACTGGGAAGATCAATAGCACTCTCATATGTGTTGATTAAATAAATGATTAAGCTGGTTAGCTTAGCTTAGCATAAAGACTGGAAAAAGGTGAACTGATAGCCTGGCTCTGACTATAGGAAACAAAATCCAGCTACCATCTCTTCTAATGCTCTCTCATTGACACATTATATCTTGTTTGTTTAATCAGTACAAAAACTGAAGTGTAAAACCACGTGCAGAGACCAGCAGAGACTCCTCTGTTTACAGCTTTATACTACTACAGATATGAGCTTATTTTCAAAAATGTCAAGCTATTCTTTTAAGTAAATATGCAAAAAAAGAAAAAACATTTTTTTAAATTCTGCAAAGCGGCAAAAATGTCACAGGGAATTATGATGACTGCATTCCAGCACACATCATTTATCATTCTCCCCTTGACAGACCTTTTTCACAGCAGCCTTTTTGACATGAAAAAGTAGGGTAAATGCAGGTTTTACCAATGACACTAACTGAGTTTCTTTTCCATGTAGTGTAGCAGAGTCTTTCCAGTGAGCCAGCATGCACAATAGCACGCGGAACCTTGATTATTGGTATGATTGGGAACAGTCATACCCTGTGTTTACTCTATCTATTATCTATTTCAATAATAGGAGAATAATTCAAAGTGAACCAAACCTTTTTACCTTTGCATACCGCACACTAATGGACTGGCTAGCAGATGAGTCACCTGAGCCCACAGTGGGAAACCTCAGATATTATTTAGTCTTTGTTTTGGTTTCCTGCACTAATCTGAATATGGTCATACTGCAGCACTGGCAGTGACTCATCCGGGGTTTTTACCTTTGGAAAGGTGTGTGAGTGCACTGTTTCAGTCGGTGCTACTTACAGTTCGAGATAATGTACTGTACTTTGGCCAAGACAAGCAAATGGATTCTCAAACGCACACAAATTGTCCCGGAGACATAAAAAGTCACTTATCTCCTGTGGCCCGTTTCACAGACATGTGGAGGCAGGCAGAGCTTAGTTCAGGTCCTCTGGCTGTGTCTTAGAAAATGTTTTTCCTTCCAGGCTGCCGGGAAGAATCTGTGATAAGACAGTCAAGGACAGTACAGTTACAGATACACATAGATATTATTTTTATTTAACACATCAATGTACTGGTAAACTACTGTATACCCCTCAGTTTGTTCATCATACAGCAAACATTGGCAATGTGTGGCAGAAATCATATCTTTGTATATGGCATTCTTACCTAATAGACTCTAATTTCTTGTAGATGTATACAGATCTTAAAAACTCTATTCTGCAAAGAAAGATAGAAGTTCGGGTGAGTTTATGTGGCACTACGCTACAAACCTGTACACACAAACAGTACCCACCCACAGGGAGTAGGTACATGCCCTTTGGCGATGCTATATAAGTTCACTGTCAGCTGTCAGTCAAACCTGCAACTACACATCCATTACCAGCGGCAGCAAATAACAAAAAATGGGTTGTGCACATCAGTCGTCAGCTCAGGGTTTTCATAAAGATAATTCAAGTTCCAGTATGTGGGACCCTCCCTCTGCCCCGACTGGTGTTTCTTTGGAATTAAAGCTCTTGTTTCTCCATCGCGTTCAAAAAGAGCATAGGTTTAAATAAATCACATAATAGGTGTTTTTGGTGAGGGTAAATGCTCACTTTATCTGGTTCTTCATATATATGTTTGTGTGTGTGTTTATGTGGGGTAACCAGTAGTTAATGTGTGGCTCAGCACTAGTCCCTTCAGTCCTGCTGTCGTGATGCCTCCTTCTGAGAGTCAGTCCTCCAGCTGCCGCCTGCTCTGGGTGAAAGGACCTGATCTGAAAATGAAAGGATGGGCAGCAAGAAGAGGGGGCTGTAAATAAAGGGGAGGGGTGTGTGTGTGTGTGTGTGTGTGTGTGTGTGTGTGTGTGTGTATGCGTGTGTCTGTGTGTATGCGTGTGTCTGTATGCATGTCTGTGTGTGTGTGTGTGTGTGTGTGTGTGTGTGTGTGTGTGTGTGTGTGCTCATGCATGCATGCCCGAGTGTCCTGTTGTTCACCTTTGAGGGGAGGAGTGAGGCAGTAATAGTATTGATAGGAGTTGGGTTAAGGCTTTGTGTTGGCTGCCATATGCTCCTCTGAGGGTCAACAAAAAGACAAATACAGCCACACACTCCCAACACACACACACACACACACACACACACACACACACACACACACACACACACACACACACGAACACACACACACACACACACACACACACACACACACACACACACACACACACACACATACACATGTAGAACCTCTTCGAAGTGGTGACACTGACCGATGTGCTGTGTCAGTTCACTGAGGGCCCATCCTAGTTAAACCCTGCAGGGATGTGAAGGTCTCTAAATGTCAGGTCACAAACATTAACCTATTTGCCAGCTTTTGGTTGTCCTCTCACTTCTTTATTGATCTGTGACCATTTCCTATCACGGCCTGCATGTCTCAGTACTGAGCCACATGTCAATGACAGAAGGAGGTCTGCACAGTCTCCTCAAAGTTTTTGTATAGTATCATATGTGTCTCTGCAAAGACACAGCGCTACAGATGCTGTGTGCTGTATACAAAGTATCTACCTCCCTTGTCTCATTGTGCATTATCTCCTGCCAGACAGAATTGAAACAATGTTTTGGGAGATTTAAAAGCTTTTCTCAAGTCTAAAATTACAACCGAAATGTCCACTTTCCCAGTCTCACTTAGCTGTATTTACTCACTGTATTTACTCCATTAAATTCAGTGTAATGTTGGGCTCAAATTAAAGCAAATTAAAATTCCAAAATGGAGCAAATGTTGCAGCAGTGACAGAAATAGTCAAATTCTGTATGTATATACTACCACAATACTACGGTACAAAACAGTAAAATGTACTGTAAATAAAAGTAGAAGAAGAGAAAATAAAGAAAACATAATATCTATTGCCATCAGATAAATGTAGTGGGGGAACAACACACAATATTTTCCTCTTAACTGTAAGAAAAACTCCTTAAAATGGCAATACTTAAACCTGCAATACCTTTTTGAGCACTTGGGGGAAGCAGAAACATGCTTTTAATACAACATCTGACATATTATCACCTTTTATGTTAATATGGCAGACTTGTTTAACAGTGACCCATGACATCTAGCAGATACAGAGTAACATTTGCATTCAATTTCTGTCCACCTGATGAATATAAGGCCATTATTTACTCTCCTTTTAGCTCTGTTTTGGTCTCTGCCAACTCCTGAGGAAAATATTTGGTTCTTTGCCTGTTAAATGCTTCAATATGTTCACCAGCTAGTCACTAACTGTGTCTGTCCACTGATGAGAGTGAAGCAAGCAGCAGTCTCCATGGTTAACAAATGAAACCAACGTGGAAGTAAGAAAAACTGCAGTTCCTTGAACGGCCACTTGAGGCTGGCTCCAGAAGTCAGTCAATCTCCATAAGCCCCCATATTAAAATGCCCAACTTTACAGCAGACGTCCTGGAGACTACGTCCATTTTTAATTATACAACCTATGGTTATGGCTTGAAAACCAAAACAATTGACTGAAAGACACTAACACGTTCTGTAGAGCTGAGGTGAACTAGAGTTGAGTGATGAGTCTCACAATGATGGCTCATTTCACATACTCATGAGATTTATTGTTAATATAAAATTACAGCTGCTTTAAGTAGCAGTACCTCAAATTGCCAAATGGTTCTTAAGTACAGTACATTTCCTAAAGTCATTTTAAATCTTATGTCATGGTGTTTGGTTTGAAAGTTTAATGCCAGAATATGACCAATCATGATCTACCCTCTTTTCTGTATTTTATGGGTTAGTCTACTTTGTAGGCTGAAAGGTCCGCAGCCATGAGAACGTGTAATCCAGCTTTATGTTGTGATAGTCCAAGCAATCTTTTGTCAACAGTGCATTAGGCTTTGAGTGCTCGCTACTTTGTGTGTTCAGGTGTGTCTATCTGAAGAATCTGGAGTGGGACAATCGTTGACCTAAATCTCTGATAAAACTCTACCTCTGAAATCTCACAGAGGCTTTCTATAAGGCAGCTAACACACAGCAGCTGTGAAAAGAGAGAGTGAAAAGAGAAAGGAAAGAGAGGAAAATGGAGAATTAAGAATTAAGAAAATGGTGTAAAAGAAAAAGGGAAAGGCTGTGATGACAAAAGAAACACTGGAGGGCAGGGGAGGGCAAGTTCACGACATAAGTTTGGAGGAAACAAAATTTTGCATTGTACATTTCAGTGTGTATTTCTGACCCACAGTGTTCAATAGTCCCTTTTCACAGCAGATATTCTGATATAAAATAGTAGGATAATGTTGCTCTGTGTCTATTATGTGTAAATATACAGCTGTTTGCTAACTTTAGCCATAGGAGTGTAAGAAATTATTGAAAAATATTGTATCATGATATTTTGTTTTGTGACATTGTATCGATTCTCAAAAACACGATAGATTTTTATATTTGAAGCTGTTTAACCTAGTTCTTTGTACAATGACAATTTTCCTAAAATTAGGTTTAAATTAAAAAAGAAATGGCCTTGCTTACAGTATCACAATATATTGCAATATATTGAATCGTAACCTCTGTATTGTGATACGTGTTGTATCACCAGATTCTTGCCAATACACAGCCCTAGTCAGCCAACAATAAAGGTGATTATGGCACGACTATGTGTCAGAGTTTTACAGGAAAGAGGTAACTGGTAGGAAGATGTAATTAATGGCATTTGTTCAATTGTTTTCAGTTTACAATTAAAGCTTTTTAAGTATTTTGGCTGATTTGAAAATCAGTCATTCTTGTTCACAATGTTTTTACGAACAAGGGCTCGCTGCAGTATCATAGCTTTATTTTGACTACTGTCAGTCTTGACCCTGGTAAAAGATTCCAATAAGAAAACAATAAGGACATTACAACAGGCCAACAGTAAAGTTTATCAGTCCTTCAGTCCAGCGAGCTCTAAACTGTCCAGATGGTCAGACGTCTTTGAATGACCTTCCATTATTGTGTTGTAGATCATAAACTGTGCACATTGTTCTGCCACTTAAAGGACATCTGTCAACTTTGAAACCAATCCATGTCCTCTGTGTGGGTTTGTGTAAATGTTAGGAAGTTGTGTGTGAAAGTAAACAGTGCTCACATGGAACGTTCCCTCTTCCGAAACACTCCGATTCATTCTAACCATACAATCTGTGATAGATGAGGAGTGTGTCAACACGAGCCTTGACAATGAGAAATTAGGTTAGGTAGACAAGAAGCAGGCTCGGACTTCATTCTTTCAATGGAGATGTGATTTATGATCTGTGTGTGTTTTTGTGTGTGTTGGGGGGGCGCTGTATCACACAGCACTCCATGGTGTGACAATGTAAACATTTCCTCATTCCTGAGATATCGAAGGAGCACTGGTCAACCTTTGAGCTGTCCCACCTGTGTACAAGGTCATGGCTGAACCGCATGTACCTACACACCCTCACACACACACACACACACGCAATTTGCCAACTGCATTCCAGCGAGCCAGTCAAGAGCCTGGATTAAGAGAGAAGATGAGACATGTGGCTACAGGTAGAGCTTGGCTCTGAACTGCTACAGTCACACACAGTGTCTGGGTGTGAGTACACACACACACACACACACACACACACACACACACAACACACACATCCCACTGAGTCCTGTAAAACTAAAAGTAGCCTTCAGTCATTTGTAAATTCAATGTTTAGCTTTCTGGGCGTTCACAAGTGATGCATACAATACATTGCTCCCTCATAAAGGCATCAGTAACCTCCATCTCACACACAGACACAAACACACAGACACAAACACATTTCCAGTTCCCCTTAAAGGTCCAGTGTGTGACATTTAGGAAGTTCAATTGGCAGAAATGGAATATAATATTCAGAACTATGTTTTCATTAATGTATAATCACCTGAATATAGGAATCATTGTGTTGGTCAGTGGGTTGCCTTTCATGGAGTTTTGCGTGTCTTTAATGGCCATCGTAGTTTGCCCTTGCATTTTTAAGGGAAGGGTAGGATTTGGTTGCATCTAGCGGTGAAGTTGCAGATTGCAACCAACTGAATACAGCTCAGCCTTCCAAGTGTGTAGGAGAAACTACAGTGTCCGAAAAACTTGCAAAAAAACACAATGTTTTGTTTGTCCCTTTGGGGCTACTGTAGAAAAACATGGCGGTTCAACATGGCGGACTTCGTAGAAGATGACCAGCAGCATCTGATAAAAACATCTCATTCTAACAACACAACGTTTTTTATTTTCAGATCATACACTGATAAAAACATACCTATGAATATTATATTCCATTTCTGACTCCTAAATCCCACACACTGGACTTTTAATGCCCCTCCTACAATTTCATGCCTAACTATTAGATGCATATTTTGAAAAAGGAAGCTGCATGAAGTAACACAGCACAGCAGGATATGCTAGTCAATAGTAAATATTTTATAAATGAGTCAGAAAAAGTTTTTTTTTTTTCAGCAAACCCACAATGGCCTGAAGTCAGCTGCTCAGTCTAACAGTTTCATAGCAGGCATTGGTCTTCTCACAGTTCACATGACACCAACTTCAGACTCAGCCTTAAAAACCCTTAAAAAAAAGTGTTTGTCTCAACAGGCGCACTTTAAGGAATGTACTGTAGATTAGCCTCAGTCAAAGCAGTATGTGTGATAAGTGTGTGAGGTGACTGCTGGACCCGGTTTAGATATAGCATTATATTTTCATTGTTTTTTGTGACATAGTGGGCCATCATTGTGTCCTTTATGTATCACTTTTATTCTAGCTGTTTATGTTTCCATTTAGCTAAAATCATATTTGTAGAAACTGAAAACTATTCAGAAGAATGATACAAACCTATAAACCATATCTAATAGTCTGTAATGATATTGTGGTTATAGCGATAGCATGAGAATATCTCCTGTTTCCTTCTATGTCGATGAGATCATAAAAATCTTATCATTAAAATAAGATATCAGAGACATAGAATCAGTAAAGGTTTTACAGTGACAAAGAAATATGTGATAAAGTATTGCAACCCATTATAAATTCAGAGTTAAAGACCACTGAAGGCAGACCAGATAATTTTATTAGCACATTTCATTACAAGTAAACTCAATGGGCTTTACATTCAAATTCATACAATGTAACATGTAGAGCAGAATGTAATAAATGCAATGACAAAATGCCCACAGACACAACTATTCAAAAGATTTTCATTGTTTTTCTGAATGGGGACAGTTATGACTGATCTCAGGTCAGCAGGCATTTTGTTCCAAAGAACAGGGGCAATAAGTTAACCCTGGTTCAAATATGGATGAGTGGATTGCAGTCAGCGAGCATGTTGGAAGTGTACAGAGGGGGGTCCAAACCATTTAGTGCACTAGGAACCAAGGAAGAGATTTAAGTGCTGCAGTAAAATGTTGGCATGAGGCGAATGCATAAGGACTCTGGCTGCTGCAATAAGAATGTTATGGGAAGATTAAACAGATTTTTCATCTATGAGGGCCCAATCACGGCTCTCTGCTCCCAAACAGTAAACACTGCGTCTGAAAATCCCCCAAACTTCCTGTGGACTTATTTATGTGTTCTGGCTTAGCACACACACACACACACACACACACACACACACACACACACACACACACACACACACACACACACACACCAGTGATAGGAGTAGTTGCCTCTAGCAATATAGGCAACAAGTTTGAGCAGATTTAATGTGGCCGGATGTCCGGGGTTGTTTATGTCATTGTTCACCGCCTGTTTGGCTCTAGGAGAGTTTAGTGACAGACCTAAGAGTCATGGTGAGCATGGGAGCCAGGATGAGTAAGAGCCACAGCTCCGGGAGTACGAGTCTGACCAACTTTCTCTCAAAATAGGGATATCCTTCCAATCTTTCAGAATGTTTAACCCAAGCTTTTTTTCCTAAAAATCCCAAGATCACAATATGAGACAGTATTAGGGATGGGACAATATACGATATTAGCATGTATTCCATTATCGTGATAGGGTACAATGATTACAATAAATATGTGTTTCTTAACGAAATGTAAGATAAAGTGATTCCTGTATGCTTTAGTGCTATTTTAACTATATGAAGTATATTTTCATGATTATCGTGATAATATCGCAATTATTTTGGCCATATTGTCGTAATATGAAATGTTCATGTCATCCCATCCCTAGACAGTATATCACATTTCTTCGGCTTCCTTAGGTTTTTTTGAAAGGGTTCATTCATGTTCAGCACTAATACACTCATATCAAGTTTTATAATTATATGGCAATGCATATGTGGCTTTTTTTGATTAGATTTGCACAATCTCTGCTTCATCCCAACTGACTGACAACAAAAGTGTCCAAAGAGATGGATGGAGAACAGTTTGGAAACTCCTCTCAAACAACATATAGTACCAGGAGACACTGATAGTCAGAGTGAAGAGTAGAAGAACTTATCAATGCAGCTGATAGCTACAGTATTCTCTCATGTACTTCAGGGTAACCTGTCCCCCTGATTGCGCCACTTGGCAAAGACATTTTTATTACCATACTGCCACCATTTGGCTGATAGTTGGTACTGCCGCAGTGGAGGTTGCTGGTTGTTGCAGATCATGTTCTCCTCATTTCATCTCAACAGTGTGGGACTGTTTGTGCCTTTATCTTGTCTGCTACTACTCACCTTAAGGCACAGTGCCCTAAATGTGACAGAGCTGGTGCTTTTGGCAGGTTTAAACTGATTCATGTAAACTTATAATATGTCTGTAGGCTAGATCCATTGCTCCCCAGTAAGACTTATTTCCAAACTTCATTTTATTTCTAAGGGCTTGCAGAAAGTACTTTTGAAAAGCAATGAAATCTTTGACAAATTCCAGTCTGGTGTTTGGTTGAGGCATAGTGCTGAAACTGCCCTGTTCAGGCTTTCCAATGATATTTAATGCATGCAGATGCTGGGGAATGTCCAGTCCTGTTGCTGCTAGATCTGAGGGTAGCTTTTCACACGGTTGACCAGTCTATTCTCCTTAGTTGGCTTCAGCAATGGGCAGGACTGCCCTTGACTGGTTGGCCTCCTATTTGTCAGACAGGAGTTTTTCTGTCTACTGACCAAGGCCTTCTGGCGGTCCTGAAAGCCAGGCTTAAAACCAAAGGTGACTGAGCCTTTGCAGCTGTGGCTCCCATCCTCTGGAACCGCCCTCCCAGAATTATAAAAAGTGAGTCTGTTGATAGTTTCTCTAATTATATATAGCTTTCTCATTTAAATGTATTATGTAATTTTTTTGTACTGACATACTCTCCTGTATGTATTTTATATAGCTTTAATTACATTTTTATTTATTGTGTAGCTCTCTTATTTTTTATTT
The DNA here is from genome assembly GCF_905237075.1 of Dicentrarchus labrax. Taxonomy (NCBI): domain Eukaryota; kingdom Metazoa; phylum Chordata; class Actinopteri; family Moronidae; genus Dicentrarchus; species Dicentrarchus labrax. The sequence goes on from NW_026136711.1 coordinate 8,914,736, forward strand.
CCTTTGCTAACTTTGTTGTTAATATTTCTAAACCATATCATATATAACCATAAAATCCTGAATGCAGGACTCTTTGATGACAAAGTTATTATATATATTATAAAGTTACAGGACATGTAATAATATTTTTTTTCTATGTGGTATTGCTACACGTACTTTTTTTTTATTATTAGAGAAATTACTGACTGGTGGTCATATTGCTACTTGTAAGGAAAACTAAACCAATTTCACACATACCATGTGTTTTTTTTTTTTTTTTTTGCTGTTTAATAAACTGGAAAATGATGCATTCATCAACTCATACAGGCACATATTGACATGAGCACACACATTTACAGCCCCACTTCAATGCCTCTCCAATGATTCCAAGCCTTACTATCGGCTATAAAAGGCTGACTCAGAAAGAGGAAGGTGTATAAAGTAAAGTAAAGTAGTATAAAAGACACGATATGCAAATCCACAGTGTTACTGTAATGTCCTCGCAGGTCACGTGACAGTAACTTTAGACTTGATTGGGGAAAAGAAACCTTGTCAGAAACAGAAAGTACGTTCAGGTGTTCAGTATGTGAGAGTGCAGTAGACTCGGGCTCCACTCGGACACGCTCGGAAATGGTGGGCGTGCTCGACTGTGGTGCGTCTCAACCGGCGGTACAATCGGATGATCCCGGGCGGGCGGAGCCAAGTAGGAGGAAATGGTACCGTTGGCTGTCTGCTCTCAAGAAAACCGGCGACGAGCATCCATACCCGGCAGTTTGACAGTACATCTTCACTGCTTTCAGCTCACCGTCACCGCAACAGCCGTCAAGCAAGATCCATCTGTTAAGCAAAACTTGAGTCGTTCACACAAACACAGCAACATTAAGCGACTTAGAAACCAAAGCAACACTTGTATGCTGCAATTTCTGCCAATATCCGTGAAGGGCTCGGAGATTAGCGGTACCTATAAACGGCTGCAGGATGGAGACGCAGATACATGTGCCCGTGGGGTCGCCGGTGATCAGAAAAATTCCCATTTTCGTGGACGAACACAGCGTGACGGAGGGGGCGATGAAGCTCATTAAAGAGCTGAGACCGGCGTGGGACGCGAGCCTTGTCAAGACGAAGGTAACGTTAGCCGCTAAGCTAGCTGTGCCGGGCGTGCTAGGCTAGGCTAAGATTGGCAGCTCTGCAGCATCACCGGGCACTAACTAGAGGAGGGCCGGGAGACGTTAACGTTATCTACCGGCGAGGTTCACTTCTTTGAACAGACGACACACCGGCGGCTACGTTATTCTCTGAATTGTTGATTAAACAAGCGGTTATGTTTGATATTCTGTAGCAGTTTTATCACAATGACATGATAACGTTAACTAAGCTAGCAAGACGTTCTCAGACCTGAACTCTAACTAAGCTAACAAAGTAACGTCAGGAGATAACGTTAAGTTACCGGCAATATTCCGGTTACAGAGAGCTTTACATGACCAACGTACGCAACATGTCAATATAGCACGAAAGCCAAGTCATGTTCGTGTGAGTGACGTGATGGAGAGTTTGGTTGAGACATATGGTGACTGATAATTGTTTGCTCATGGAAGCAGACACACCTTATGAAGACTGTGTTATAGTTGGTTTGAAGGGATATTCATTATGTCTGTCTGCTCTCCTGTCCGCTGACGGAGGTCACTGGATGTTAGTGGAAGTAGACACAGTAGCTATGAGCTGGGATCTGCCACTGTGTAGGTAAAAGCATAGCACTTAATATATTGTTATATGCTTGTTATAGTTTCCATTTGCAATGTACAGCACACAGCTAATACCTAGTAGGGGTGTCACCTGTGTCTGAAATGGGCCAGTACTGAGTACCTCTAATTTTTGTCCACACGAATACCCTTACTTCTGATTGAGTGACAGCTCTGGTGAGCATGGCTGTACCCGCCACTGAGCTCACCAATGTCTGGACCTCAGTATTTTTTAGGAGGGGTATACAGTTGCCTACAAATAACTACTTTGATGCTTTGATGCAAACCACCCTGGCAAGTTGAGGTTTTGGACCTCAGTATTTCTAAAACCCTGCTTACAGCATTGCTGGTGAGGTTCTAGCGTTACACTGAAAAACAGCATGTATTTGTTAAAAAGGATAAAAAAACGAGGGTTAGGGTTGTATTGAATCAGGATACTGGCAGCTTTTTTGGTCCAATTCAGGCACTGGGTATAACTGTACTATATTACATTAGTATGTATTACGTTGAGTATTTTGAAAGAAAATGACTAAAAACTTTTTCATTATTCACAGGTTTTAAACGTTCTTTCCCATTTACATTTTAGTACAAAATGCAAATAATGTATTTTGTATTATGTATATTTAAATTCATTACTACTAAAAAGTGCCTACAGGAGAATGTTCTCATAAGAATAAAGAGCACAAGTTAAATTATAGGCGTACTTTCTCTAAATGCCACTTGTCCTCAAAGTAATTCCTCAGTCAGGGTGTTAAGACAGGGTTTTAGAAAGTCTAAAATCCAATAATCTGAATTTTAGGCCTTAAAATGTCTTCATTATGACTTTACCAGGTCTTAAAAATGGTTGGATTAATGAAGTTAATGCTACTTAAATAAAGGTGCCTTTTTTAGTCTCTCTTTTAAATGTGTTCTTGGGAAACAATTGTAGTGATCATGCTGTAACAACTGCAAAATGAAACCAGGATGGAACCACCATCGAGTTTCCTTCACATCCTTTGTATTGTTTTGGCCAATGTGGACGTAAAATAGGTCTAAAACTGCATTCATAATTGTCTTACGAAGGTCTTCAATTTAACCTGTTGAAACCCTGCCAAAGTAATATACAGAGTTAGCATGAATCGGCATTAATTAGTACATATAAAGCAAACGGAAAGACATGAACAGAAGGCGAAGCATACTGTGCAAATACACAGATATGTGCTTTTTCTGCTAATAAAGATGGTGTGCCTGCTGAAGTTGTAAACCTTCCAACTTTATCTAAAATTGGGACCATTTCGAGTTTCTCAGTGACAGGAGTCGGTTAAGTTAATATATCACATTTGGGGTCATTTGGGGATGTCGTGTTGCCGGGGTTCAGAGCCACTGCAAAATGAGTCCTGCTGAATACAGCTCTGTGGGATGGAGCTCTGTCTTGGGGACAGATCACTGACAGTCTCAGCTCTCACGGCTCACATAGCAAAATACTGTGCCACAATATAAAGTTACACCCTTAGTTGGACACGGAAAAACTGCTAGTGGTCACATTTGAGAGGTTTAAGAGAATATGAGACTTAATAATGACTGAATTGACTTTTACAGCTGCTACAGACAATTGCATAAATTGTATTGAAAATATTTAAACAAACATAAGGTTGCAAATAAACAGTAGACACTTTTCTCTCAGAAATAAAATAATACATTTAAAACTTTTCAGTAAGAGCACTAAGCAAAATGCATACAACAGACTCCTTTTAAACAGTGCCTAAAAGGAATATAGATGATGATGACTGATCCAACTTTGTTTTTCCTGTTCTTTCCAAAGTACTTTTTATTGTTTCCAAGGTAGTATATTAACCCATGTCTTCTGCTACCAGTAACCTTCACCACTTCTGTTGAATATTTTACTCTGTTCATTTAATATTAAAGAACATAATCAGATTATATCCAGGGAGTGTAGCTACCTCAAATAAAATCAGAACAATCTTAAGGCCTTATTTGCCTATTTGAGTCATTTTCATTGGCACTTACAGGATGTAAATATATTTTGCACATTTCTGGGCAACAGAACACCATTTTTTGAGTGGTTTAATTCCATTTGTGGTTTGCTCGGATTATTGGTATATATTCTAATATTTCTCTAAAATAACCACATATCAGACTTTTTTAGGGATAAAATGAAAAAGTCCTAAACTTATTTCCATCATTGTCCCTGGTGTTTTCCACCAACCTGTATGAAAAATCAGTAACATAATTTCAGGAATCATAGTGTGATCATAGTCCCAATTTTGGCATAGAAAGTCATGATGAGAGTAGAGCTAGACAGACAGGAGCCTGGTTCCCTGGTCCTGCTGTGTCTGTGGCTGGTAAAATGGCGCTCCCCTTGTGGTTAATCAAAATGAAGCTGCTAATGAAGAAAGGAGAGCTGTGCTGTGTCTATGGTGCCCTCTAAAATTGATGGTTAACTGATGGTAATAGAAACTGCAGCCAGTATTGTTACCATGAGAATGTTTTACCACGGTATACCGGCACATCTCTAATTGTGATGTATGTATTGATATCAGGGAAAAGGCTAATTACTATCATTGATTTCAGCCATATTGCCCTGCCCTACGTTTGTGCTGATGTTTATGACCCAATATGGTAATCCCAAGTATTATGCAGTAGGGAAAAGTGATTTTCAGTATTTCTAACAGTATGAAGAAAGGTTTAATTCCTGATTGTCTATTGGTCACATAGAGAGAAAGATCTATTTTTAGAACATACAGCACTTGAGGGTGTGTAAAATAATAACGGATATTGCTGATTGCATAGCAATCAAGTTTTTTCTATCGTAATAAACACTTTGATTAATGATATAATTGTTTGATATCAATCACTGTCAGATTGGATCAAAGTGATCAATTCCTAACTCACATCTGTCGTCAAAAACGAACACTTAGCACAAGAAAAGATTACCGTTCAAAGGTCTGGAATCACCATCAGTTATCTTGATCTTCTTGATCTTCTTTCCTTCAATAATGGCTATTTGAACATAGATAAAAACAATATAATTCAGACACCAAAGGTATTTTTTACATTTAACATTTTGGCCTCAAAAGAAGAAAATTTAAAGGATTAAAACTTCAATTTAGTCAACATCCCCAGTGTTGCTTAATGGGACCATTTTACCCTAAATATCCTTAATTCTGGAATTAGTTTTTCAGTACAGAACCAGCTGGCTCTAAATATTTTGGGTTCCCATTTTTCTTCAGGCCCTCTGCAGTCTCCTCACTGGTTGGATTGGACAGGTTTAAACTGTGATTTGTCAGTTAATAGTACGTTCAGCTGATACTCTGACCCCAACCGTGCAAACTTAGACCAACATTGTATTTCTGTTTTGAAGTTTAGCTATAGCTTTGCTAAAGTAACATGTCCGCAATTCCAGCTTTTTATAGACATTACTGACACTGAAACAGGAACCTGTCCTATTTCAATCTACACAGATTTAGCTAATCTTCCAGTTTCTTTTACAGTGGCTGCTGATTTCTTATATTCTGCTTTAACTGTTGCTCAGAGGGATCTTTGTCTTTTTCTGCCCTTTCATTTGTCAGTCTGGTTGAACCATTGTGCAGCGTTGTGTTCCTCGATACATAATGACATTCAGTTTTAAAGAGGGCTTTCTATAACCTAAAAGCATGAAAGATCATTCAGAAACACAGTCTGTATGTACAGAATGAAGCTTTTGTGGCAGCCCATTCCAAACCTTTGAGCGAGCCTGTATGAAGAGTTATAAAAAGAACAATGGCACTGACTGCTATTTTCCACAATATTCTGTTTGTTCATGTTAAGGAAAACAATCATGTCAGCATGTGTGGGTGTACAGTCAATACACACTCACAATATGTATAATGAATTAAAAAAGAAAAAAGGGTTGATATATCCATCGTCGCATCCACCCCGGGTGTTACATTCTCCAACCACTATGGAACAGATGCAGCCTTTGTGCAGAATGCTTTCACCAAACCATCACCACACACACACACACACACACACACACACACACACACACACACACACACACACACACACACACACACAGGAGTGTGTTGTTAAGTGATCCTTCACCTTGTCAGGAAAGGAAAATGTATAATTGATTCCTCGTAAAAGGATCAAGTGACTGATGTGTCGTGGCCAGGTCAAAGTCTTTGAACGCAGCCAAGGCAGCTGTGTGTTTGCTGGCTAATCTCACTAGATCTGATTCCACGCCCATTCATACACCTGCAGCCGAGAGCGTGCAGTGTTAACCTCGATCTTTACAGGCCAGACCAGCAGAGCTTTTCTCAGTGACCGCCACCAAACCAGGCGGTTTGTCTAACAGAGCTCATATGGTACAGCAGCACGACTGCCAGGGTACTCATGACCCAGGTCACAGCGGAACGTGGACTGAGGAGAGTGTTAATGGCGTTATTTGGTCGAGTTGGGAGGATGTTCTGGAGCAGCAGGGCCATGAGAGCGGGAAACGTGAAGAGCAACGGGGCAGCGCTGTTGACAGAAACACCTGATTAGCCCCGCCACCTGGACAGGAAGACTTCTACTGTAAACACACACTGTCCATTTCCAAACATCCCACACACACGCTGAGTTCCTGCAAACAGCAGAGTGTGCCAACAGCAACAGAGCAACAGTCTCCTCTTACAACTTTCTCATGCTGAAGACACCGTGATTTGCCAAAGAAAGGAGGCCTTGCCATCAGACCACAGAACATAGACTCAGAAAAACCAACCCGTCAGGCAGTATATGGCTGAATGTTTACCTCTGTCTGGGTCTAAGCTTACCGCTGTCTGTCGATGTATTGATCACCGGTCTTAGCGGTGTATTGTTTGGCGGGTCGAAGGGATCAGTCATGTGGTAGCAAAGGCGCGTATGCTTGTGTATGTACGGTCATAACAGGGATGCCTGCACGCCCATCTTTGTGGCGAGCCACGTGCGGAATGCCAGATATGTGTGAGTGAGCGTCTGGGCCGGGGGAGATGCAGGCAGCGTGTATGTTGTTATTGTGTTCGCTGCAGTGGGATGGACTGGCTTCCACTGGAGTGATGTTGTCACTCAGATATGTAATGCCTAGCCTCAGACACAGAAGGCTTTCTGCTTACTCTTCACTTTAGAAGGGGTGCTTGACGTAACTTGTTGACCCACTGATGCAACACCGACACCACCCTTGCAGAGGAGGCGTCAGGCCTCATGCAAGAACTGGTACAAACTTTTTGAGCGGCAAGTACGATTTTAGAGAACTAGTCCCATTCATTCATTATGAGTTTAAATGCGTTGGTGAAATTAACAGACTCACTCAAGCGTCTACCTCACAGTCTTTCTAGGTTCACCGCACATCCTCTGTTACACCCGGCAGTGTAACCTCCTCTAAAATAGAATGCATTCTCTTGTCACGTCACTTTGACTACCTCCCATCTGAGTCATGGACCGCTTTGCTTTAGCAAGACGTTTCTTTTAGCATCAAATGTGTCAAATAAGATTTACATTGTGAATTACATTAAGAAAACATGAGATTCTGTCTTTTTTTGTCCCACATCCCAAGGACTTAAAAAACACGCTTGGCCTCTATCTCTGGGCCGCAGGCACATGTGACAGTGATTCAGTTAAAAATGTTTCTCTGTGGTACTTTGATCTCATGTAGGTCAGAGCTGCATGGTGTCTGCACTGTTGATCCCGACCTGAAGACAACTGATAAAATGACTGGAGTCGACAGGTTGGGGGTATTCCTCTGTATCTCTATGAGAGGTTATATGACTTCTTCTCTTCCTATTCCAGCTCTTCACTGATGGAACCACCAACAAGCTAGTGGGCTGCTACGTGGAGGACACCCCAGAAGACGTGGTCCTGGTCCGGGTATACGGGAACAAGACGGAACTGATTGTGGACAGAGACAATGAGCTTAAAAGCTTTCAGGTAGTGTAAAAGCAAAGGGATTGTGGTCTTCTGTCAATGTTCAGTAAATTCCCCTATCTAATTCTTATGTTTTGTATATTTTTGTGTCTCTCCTGTAGGTGCTACACGCTAATGGCTGTGCTCCTCGCCTCTACTGCACCTTTCAGAACGGTATCTGCTATGAGTTCATGCAGGGGGACGCTCTTGGGACACAGGATGTCAGGGATCCTTCACTACTCAGGTCGGGACATGGTAGAGTCATGGGACAGGGATCTTTACTGACTTAGCTCAGTGATAGCAGGATTATAACACTGTGCAATCATTGTGTTCAGAATCCTCTCAGGTTTCTCCATCCTACATATAGCAGAGTGTCTGTTGGATCTTAAATGGTATATATAAAGTTGTATTTTTCAGTCTCATGAAAAGGATTTATTCATCATGCTGTAACAACTAAACCTGAACAATACCAATGTGCCTTCATATTCCAGTATGGATGTAAAATAGGTCTTAAATTGCATTCATAATGGTCTTAAAAAGTCTTAAATGGAACCTGGACACAAACTACTTTACAATGCAGAAATGCCTCGATGCTGCACAGGAAAGAGGCAAATGAAGCACATGTGAGTCACATGCAAATGACTGATGGATGATTCATACTATAAAAACGAGGGAACAAAAACCAATTCTGAATCCTTAGTCTCTGTATTACTACAGCACTTACTGTAATGTACACAAACCAGTCAGTACTAATACTTACTCTGGTCACACACATTCTCCTTGGTGGCTGTTAAACACTATTGTCTACATCAGCTCAGATTGTCACGTGATGTACTCAGCTGTTTTCATTGGACTCTTTCCAGGAACTCCGCAAGAGATACTTGTCCTCATCTAACCTTGCAGATAAAAGCATCTTAATCTTGTAGCAGAGCTGTCTGTCATTGGACTGTCTTCATAACAGGATACTAATACAGAAATGTACTAATTTCATGTTGAGATGATGAGAACTTTATTTGTCTTTTTGTGTTTCTATGTCTCCTCTCAGACTGATAGCCAGGGAGATGGCTCGTATCCATGCCATCCATGCACACAATGGCTGTATCCCCAAACCCAACCTCTGGATCAAGATGCGAAAATACTTCTCCCTCGTGGCCACAGAGTTTACCGACCAAGCATCCAACATCAGGTGAGAGCCAGGTTCTCAGTGGTTCTCACATGCTCCTGCTCGTGGCTCAGTACACACACAGTGATAATGATGCAAATAGTTCCCCAAGCGCAGCCTGATTTGCCTGTAACATTAGTTATGTGGACAGAGTCGGTTTTCCCTGAGCCTGATATCATCTGGGAGCACTCAGTAAAGTAGTTTTATCAAACGGTTAGTTACCCTGTTTAATTTCCTAGTTACCAGAGGTGTCTAACACATGATGTACATACAGAAAAGGTGTCTAGCTTACTGTGGAGTCTTATTTCAGAGGTTGGTTTTACTCAAAGGTCTGGCTTCCTCTTGCCAGAACAGACCAGAACTTTACCGGACTTTACAACCACCTGTACTCTTTACTGATAGCACATTTTAGCCACACTAGCATTGGCTCTAGAGAGTCAGTGTGTCCACATCTGAAATATCTGAACAACTATTGGATGGATTAGCATGACATCTTGTAAAGACATTCCTGGTCCCCAGATTCTGACACACCATACAGTTTTAGTGACAAGTGTGCGCAATGTTGTCTGACAAAGTCGACATAAATCCAGGTTACTGACACCTGCTGTGCTGTATGATTGCATGTTAAAATGAACAATCACAGAAAATTAGAGATGACAAAGTTGTTTGGTCAACTAAGCTGCCATACATTTGACTGTGAGTAGGCGGTGGATACAGTCAGGAACTCTGCAGAGTGACAGCCCAATAAACCATGTTCAGTCCCCCCCCTCTGTGGTTAACTGTACTGTGATTTAATTCACTATATAGTTCTTAAGTACATATTTTTCTTTGATAAACAGCAGTCACAACATCACAAATCTACATAAATCCAGGTTCTGTTGTGTATTCAGCTATACCAACATTTTAAATGTTTCACCTGACAAGCATAGGTTGGTATTGTCATTATGAGCATGTTAGCATTCTGATGTTAGCATTTGGCCCAAAGCTCAGCTCACAGAGCTGCTAGCATGGCTGTAGACTCACAGTCTTGTTATTTAGACGTTAAGGTGTTCAGAAGTAGTATGGATTTTAGTTGGAAAAAGACTGAACCTGCACTGTTTACGTAGGCGTATTTAAATAGGCTGGTCTCTTATGGAAGGAAGGAACCTTTTGGCAATCAGGGCAATAAGAGCTGATGTGATTTGTAAATCAGACTGCTTCTGAGATAAAGACACTACAACCTGAGAGTTTATAAATCTTAGAACTTATCCAATCAACCTTTGACTCATGGGCTGACACACATAAGGCGGGTGCATTTGGCATTAATAAATCCATTTTATAGAATTTCATTTGCCTCTCTGGGACAGAGGAAGGGTGTTAAAGTTAGAAGAAGTTAGAGTTCAGGCTGAAGATGATGGTTCGTTTTGCATCTTGGTAGAGTGTTTCATAACCTGGCCAGCTGCCCAGTCCCAGCTGATACCTTTGTTCTGATGGCTATTAGATTAAATCCAGCATGTGGCTTATATAACTGTAACAATAATAGCCGACTGGATTATGGAGTCTGAGGCATGCAGTGGGCCAGCAGATGTTTGCTTAGCTCAGTGTATCAGGTCACTTTATGCTCTTCCTTGGTTACACAGACAGCTAGAGTGTGCTGGGTACTGGACAGCACACACTTGTTGCTCTATGGTCTGAAGCAGGCTGTACAGAAGTCCAGATGTTTAAAGGGTTTCAAAGAATTAGCAGACAGAGATATGAATCCTCTTTGCTATACACCAGGCAGAGATTGAACAGTTGAGTCAGGCTGCAGGTGAAGGAGATGGAGCAATCAGGGGAGAGATCTAGGTATCTCCAAGGAGAGGGCGTGTATGTGCGTGTGGTGTAAACAATCTCTCTCTCTCTCTCTCATCTCCTGCTATCAGGCTGACCGGATTACGTCCCATAAGCCCATTACAGTTAGCACAGGGGTCTCTGCTCAGTCTGGTTGGCTGAGACGTTAACTCAGTGACTTAACCCTTTCCCCATTAGCCAAAAATACCACTTTCATGAATGTTCAGTAGGCCTGTGGCAGGGATTTACATTTTTAAAATAAGTACAGGTGCAGGACATGTCATTTTTAAAGCATAGCATGCACATACAGTGAATGACTTAGACTTAGATTTAGACTTAGACTTCTCTTTATTGATCCTTTTGGGATGACTCCCGCAAGGAAATTGGATTTCCAGCAGCTTACACAACACTTTTACACTAGAAAGTAAAAGAGGTATAAGAAATACAGTATAAGATAAACAGTAAACTCTTAGCTAAATATAGAAAGTGAACAATAAACAGTAAACAATAAACTCTTAGCTAAATATAGAAAGTAGAGTTAAGTAAAATAAAATTCACGGAAAATAAAGTCAAATAAGATAAATGTAGAGAACTGTATAGAGGATAAATATAGATAAATATATAGGACTGTATATGGCATTGTGTTATTATACAGTGGATAAATGACATCAGCAGAAATTAGCAGTTAAATTAAATTATTGCACTTAAGTGGTGGATTAAGTTATTGCACAAAAAAGAAGAAGAATAGTGTCCAGGTATGTATTAGTAGATTATTATTGCACAGTGCTACCACTCCTTCCCTTTTGTCCTCTTTACCCTATTTCCTCCTCCCCCCGAGTGAGGAGTTGTAGAGTATGATGGCATGAGGGACAAAGGAGTTCTTGAGTCTGTTGGTGCTACACTTGGGAAGGAGCAGCCTTTCACTGAACAGGCTCCTCTGGTTGCTGATGACGGTGTGTAGGGGGTGGCTGGCATTGTCAATAATGTCCAGCAGTTTGTCCAGTGTCCTCTTCTCTGCCACAGTCACCAGTGAGTCCAGCTTCATGCCGACCACAGAGCCGGCCCGTCTGATCAGTTTATCCGGTCTGGAGCTGTCTTTCTTGGATATGCTGCCCCCCCAGCACACCACAGTGTAGAAGAAGACGCTGGTAACCACAGACTGGTAAAACAGCAGTTTGTTGCAGATGTTGAAAGACCACAATCTCCTAAGAAAGTACAACCAGCTTTGTGTCTTCCCGTACAGGTGGAATGGGTCAGATCTCAAAGCTCATTTCAAAATGAGACACAGTAGTGTAGCTATAGTGACTCTGGAACACCCTGCTGCACCTCCAGTGTCCACTGAGAGCTTGTTTCTCTGTAGCTGTGCTCCCAGGAGCCAGCAGGCCAGAGCCCCACTGAGCCTGTGTGCTGTCTGTACATGTTGGTCTCAGTTGTTAACATAAGTTCCCACTTTGTGATGATCCCAAAACCATGAAAAACTTTTGTTTTGGTCTAAAACAATTACTAAAACAATTTCTTTCACTGTCCTTGACCATGCTTGTAGGGTCAGTGTTGGGGTTGCAGACACACAACATAGTTGTCTGAACAGCCAAAGAGATAAAACTGGAGTCTCTGTGTGAAAAAGCCTAACTCTCTCTCTCTGCTTGTCTCTGTGCTTCCTGTCCAGAATCCAGCAGGAGGTTCCCAGCAAGGCGGTGCTGGAGCAGGAGATGGTATGGATGAAGGAGCATCTCTCCACGTTGGGCTCCCCTGTGGTGCTCTGCCATAATGACCTTCTCTGCAAGAACATCATCCACAACAGTAAAGAGGGTAAATAGTACCTTTTACCTAAAGTCTGCATTGCCAGTCTCATCATCACTGTTTTTACTATGACGGAATACTAAACTGACAGCAAATATATTCACATTTTAGAAGCACCAATTAAGTTTTGTTGTTATTGCTTAAAAAGTTAAATTATTACAATTCAAAAGATTGCCAATTAATTATCTGTCGATCGACTGAATCGTTTCAGCTCTACTTTAGACCCTGTTTACACCTGAACAAATGTATCTAAATATATTTATCTGAGAAAGGAAGAACACACATTCAAGCAGGTGTAAATAAAAACAGTAGGTTTGGTGCTGGATCAACTCAACCACTTCGGCAGGTGGTCTGGCTCTCTTGTAACGAGATCTCAGCCAGGTGGTAATGACATCTGCAAACATGTTTAAAGGTCACCTGACTCCACCTTTTCCTGCTGCTGTCATAAAAAACAAGCCCATCAGCAATGGAAACATAAGTGGAGCCCATACAGCAGCACTGCATTAAGAGAGAAGTCTGACTATTTTTGTTACTTTTCAACAAGCACGCCCATTTTTCGTTACCTTAGAATGAGACGTTTTTATCTACACACTGGTCCTTTAAGAAGCTGAAATCGGAGAATTTGGACATATTTTCTTACAAAATCAAAGTAGTACTATTCAACTATTTGTTTCAGCTCAACACAGGATGTCACTGCCCTCACTGGATCCTGGGGTAGTTGGCGGTCCAGTTTTTGCTGCAACAGGTTGCATAAGCTGTAGACTCTGGATGAGATAGAACTGCTATTTTTGTACACTATTATATGAAGTACACTATTTTACATTCTCTTACTGTCCCCTCATTGTCTCTCAGGTCATGTTCGCTTCATAGACTACGAATACTCCAGCTACAACTACCAGGCCTTCGACATCGGCAACCACTTCAATGAATTTGCAGGTTTGTTGAACCACAGTGTGATCTGAATTGATTTAGAACTTATGCCATATCTATACAGTGCGGATTCTTATACAGCAATGTGTCCCGTGTGTGATCAGGAATGGCAGAGCTGGACTATGGGCTGTACCCCAGTCGGGAGATGCAGATGGACTGGCTCCAAGTGTACCTGCAGGCATACAAGCTCTTCACCAAGAAAACAGAGGAGGTCAGCCCGCGAGAGCTGGAGACACTCTACGTACAGGTCAACAAGTTTGCTCTGGTGAGGAGGAATATGTTGGCAAACACACACTATCTCGTACACACTCACACCCACAGTGTCTCACATTACTTTAATCTGATATCTGATTTGTCTCTCTTAAGGCTTCTCATTTCTTTTGGGGCTTCTGGGCACTCATCCAGGCCAAATACTCCTCCATCGACTTTGACTTCCTTGGGTAAGTTGCTGTGAGCGTATGTGCGTGCGCGTGTGTGTGATTCAGATCTGTGAGTGGCGACCCCCCGTTTAGGATATTACATAAGTGATAGGTGGGACTGTGGGTCTCCGGAGAATCTGTCAGCGTGGGTTAAACAGAGCGCAGTGAAAGGCTGAAACCAAAAGCCAACATGTCTCTCATTTCTTTTTGTGAGCATCCATACCACTTAACACTTCCTGCTCACACACAGACACCAGCTTTGCCTCCCATAGTTGTCCACAGACAGGAGTAGACCTAAAGAGTTTTATGGATGGTAACCCAATCACTCCTGTTTCAGTCACAGAAAGGCAGTTCTAGAGTGAATAGCTCCCCTGCTTTGCATGTTGTCAGTGTCTGATAATTAGACTGCTGCTGCAAAGAAAGGTGATATATTAAAATTTAACTGGAACTGAAATTGTCACAATTTTATTTAGAATCTGTCCTCAATTCAAAAACTAAATTTATTATTTATTTCAGACTGGACGTGCTGTGATGATAGCTCAGTTCACAACGACAAAACACACAGATCACTTTGGTCTTGTCAATGGAACCATTTGGCTGCTTTTTTTAAAGTAAACTTTCCATTCAGAATATTATTGGCATCCATTTCGGCGTCTCGCGCTCGCCATCCACTCAAAACGTAACGTCTACTACACTTAAACAAGTGTGTGCAGCGTGCCTGTTGTTTTGTTTCCGGTCTAGCTTGATCCGGTGTGGTGTTGTAGTTTTTCTAACGTTACTAGTTGTTGCAACAGCAGGTGAAAAAAACGTGTGCTAGGCCAAAAAGAACGTTAATCTCACAATAAAAACATTGACGCCGTTAAAATGGGTTTGCGTTTAGCGGACAGCACTAAAAGATAAAAGATATGAAGGTTATCTGAAAGTTTTGTACAGTGCAGCAGTGTCTGTTGGTCAGTCTGCTCATTTGCTAGTGCTGGATTTTGGTGCGCCCCTTCCCTAACGTTAGTTTATTCTCTGGGTGATAGCATACATTCACAAAATCACCTTTGTCTTACAAAGCTAACTATTGTTATTAAATCCAAAATGCACCCAAACTCTTACCTTTTCTGATAAACTACAAGCTATTCTAGTATGTGTGCTTTACATGGTTTGGGTGTGGCATTGTGCTCCTGTGGTTGTACAAAAATAGTTTTGTATATTTTATAAATAATACAATGAAAAAATAGCTGCACTATAATTACAATTTATAATCCTTTAAAAAAATGTGTGGAGATTTCAAACAGGAGTTTCTCCTTCTGTGCCATCACCACCTCTCTGCTCTTCTGTCTTGCAGGTACGCTGTGCTACGTTTCAACCAGTACTTCAAGACCAAACCCACAGTGATGGCCCTGCAGATCCCTGAATGAGAGGAGACAGGAAGACAGAATGCGGAGAGAAGACAGGAGGAAGGGTGGGACCGGTTTAATGCCGGGTCTTCCTGTAGGGTGGGAACTCTTCTCTGTGAGCCAGCTGTTGATGGACCACTGCTTGGTCTACTACCTGGCTTCCTTTTCTGCAACAAGCGCAATTACTCCTTCATTCCTCCATCTTAGCTTCATGTCTGTCACAACTGTAGCTCAAGAATTATCAAACTTCCAGTTCTGTGTGTACGGGTGTGAATGTATGCTTGTGTATGTCCTTAATTTATCTTGAAACCCGACGTCTTGCTTTCCCTCGTAGGGCAGCTGAACAAGGCGTAGTGAGCACAGCCGCCACACAGAGTTTAAGGTAGAGATCATTGACTTAAAACCTGCTTTATTTTTCTGTCACAATGGCGCCAAAATGTTCCACAACGCTGGTAATGAAGGTCAAAAGAGGGCCTAAGAAGGGTTTGATGCTGACATTGACATATAGTTTGTTCTCTGTGTGCTATATCTATGGCTCAATGCCATGGCCTCATTATAGTTAGAAAGGTACTATAGAGGCAGTTCACCTGGGATTCCTCAGATTTTGCGTGTGGTGTGTACGGTGAGACCAATCCTCCTCCTCTCTGCAGATATTTTAACGCTTTATGTTCTATTATGTGCGGTCCTTCCTCTTTTCTCTCCATCTTTGGTACTAAGTGCTCGTCGCTGCGGATATTCCTGCACTGCACTTCCCAGAGATCACCTGTGCATCCAACACAGTGGGCGGTACCCCGTCGTCTCTTCCCTCAGATTTTTTCCGGCCGTTGCAGTTTGAGCTTCTGTCAGTTCCTCTGCTAGTTATTCTAAGCAAACCGCTGCTGCTGCTAGAAATGAACAGACCTTTCTGTGTGCTAGTGGACTTTTCTCCCTGGAAGGACCTACCAGACACTGAGTGTGTGGGACAGCAAATGGAAAAGCTTTTCACAGACTTGTCTGTAGGTTGAATCACTCTTGTGTTATAGCAATCGGTGATAGAGAGTAGCTAAATGTGCATTAATTTATTTATGTGAAGACATTGTGGATTATTTAACATCTCAGGTGAAACAAATCTTGAGCTTTGGTTGCTTTGTGTTGAATAGAGACATGAAGGAGGAGGGGAGGTAGATGTTGGTTAAAAAGAGGGGACCTGTGTAAATGTCACTCTGTGTGCATTCTGTCCTCCAACCGTTTTTCCACCTTCTTGACTTTTATGGTTACAGCGAGTCGCTCTGTTAAACTTTCCATTTAAACTTTCCAGAGCTCTTGGAAAATCACAACCTCAGTGACCCCCACCGCCAACCCCTCCTCCCTCTCTTTTATGCCCTCCTGCTGTCTGCTCTCCGCACGTTACCATCTTTGATCTCCTCCCACCCCGGTTTTGTTTCATATCTCCCTTTATCTGTTTAGACTGTGGCAGTAGCACCTGTTCCACAGACCATCTTACCATCAGAGGCTGCTCTCAGCCCCACACTGTAATCCTTTCCCAGTTACATCCCAGATTTGGAGCCAAATTTTGTTACATAATCAGACATTGCATAAGTTATATCCGGGGTCAAATCAAGTCTAGCTTAAAAAAAGAGGCATGAATGGGGCTGTGCTGCTGTCATGAGATCACCCATTACTTAGATGGAAAAAGATGGCATCTGACCCAAAACATTCTAGAAGGAAACTAGAGTTCTTGAAGGGAAATTTCACACACCAAAGCCTGTTTAAAGGTGTTGATGAGTACTTCTGCAAATGTGGAAAAAGTTATATAAAAAAATCAAAACAGTGTCCTCAAGTGATGTCACTTGAGTCAGTGTCAGTCGGGGTCTACAGGTTTGAAAATGAAAACAAATCTGGACATGTGGTGTCAGAAAGAAGTGAGCTTATGGGTAATGTAGGTCTGGTTCTGCTGCATCGATTTGTGTTTAAAATGGTTTGCCATGAGTCCGACAATGTTATAGGAGTGCAATGCTATAGCTGTGGAGTGCCCTTTAAACAAAGCATTATCAGGACTCTTAGGTTAATACACTAGAGTTTCAGTACTGTACATATTCTGTCTGTCTTTGTACTCCAGCTATTTACTATAACACTTCTGTAAGAGGGGAGGACTTGTGAAAGCTTTTGATTTTAAAGAAACGGTCAAAATTGAAGCAGCAGAGACTGAGAGAGCCTGAACACTGGATCCTACATTTCCCACAATGCAACTCTTTCAACTTTCATTCTTTCTTTCTTTCTTTCTTTCTTTCCAGTTGGCAATGCAAAGTTTCTCTTGTAAATTTGTCTCCAATCCCACACTGAAATGACTGAAGTGACGTCAGTTGAGTCTAGGGCTGCGACTAATGATTATTTTCATCAAGGAGTGATCTGCAGGTTAGAGCTCTGAAATCTTACAACAAATGCTAATCAAAACATCCCTGAGCCCTAAATAACCTCTTTTTTTCCTGACCAACAATCCAAAACCCCAGAATATTCATTACAGTGATTTATGACAAAGAAAAGCAAATGCCCCCATTGAACAAGCTGAAAGCAGAAAACTTGAAAAGTGACTTCAACTATTAAGCAATTATAAAACCAGTTGCTGAGTAGTACTTACACAACCATCTGCATGTATCAAATCAGTGGAGTACCCTTAAAGCACAGTTGGTCTTAATGGCCATTCATTTCTCCTTTTTCTCATTCTGGCCACTCACAGTTTAAGAGCCTCTATAATCAACTTAGATTGAATTAGACATTGGCTTTAATTCATTTGGCCTTAACTAAGTTATACATACACTCCAAGAAGGTCTTAAAGAGTCTTGTATTTGGCTTTTTGAAACCTGCAGATACTTTGACCCCTGACCTCTGGTTATAATGAACTGAAGCACAGTCCTTTACTTTCATGAGTGAATCTGAGCAAAAGATGATACCTTGTGAAGCTGTTCATTAATGCTGGGCTCCAGAAAAGGGATGTCCTCTCTCTTACACACATACTCTTTAGGATATCTAACCTCTCACAGGCCCAGCAGGGGGAGACACTGAGCTCTGACCTTTGTCCTCCAGTGCAGGTCTCATGTAACTGTCAGGCTTAATAATTTACAAAGTGAGCAGCAGCCCCTCAGAGCAGCAGAACAGGCAGATACCAGCTGATGTTAATGGTTACCAGTCTGGACAGTCCACCTAAGGAATGACACAAGTGCTTTCGGAGGAATCACATGTATATTTGAAATGTGTGAGTGGTTCTTATCCTTAGTGATGATCAGAGCCTTCTGAATGTGAATTATAACTCAGGGGCTGTGTGAAGCTAAAGTGGGTTTAAGAGTTGCTTAGTGAAAGATGTACTCGTATGATGGCACATATTTGGGAGCGAAAAGCTACAGACGAAATAGT
Source organism: Dicentrarchus labrax (assembly GCF_905237075.1). Lineage (NCBI taxonomy): Eukaryota > Metazoa > Chordata > Actinopteri > Moronidae > Dicentrarchus > Dicentrarchus labrax. The sequence continues at coordinate 8,933,247 of NW_026136711.1, forward strand.
TGAAAAAGCTATCACCCATGTCAGTAGTGCATTTTTAATTTGAGAATAATCGAGAGGCCCTTATTTTAGGGAACTACAAGTGGAGTAATCTGCTTAGTAGATTTGCAGACAAAGACCAAATTAGTGAGCTTGCTGCTTGAACGCACAATCCTAATACCCTGGTAGGAATTCAGCCTGGATAAAAAGGGCATTTGCACTCCATGAGCTCTGAATGAATTTCTCCATTCACTTAATAGAGGACACTGACCCACAGTGGACCTCATCTAGTGACACAGTTTGGGATTTTGGAAGATAAAAGTTAGGGGGCAGCTTTATTTTGTTTCCTCGGAAATTCTAACTAACATTAGCAGGCAGTGATGTTAAAGGCTAGAGCTAAATGTAGGGTTGTCCTAAAAACTTTGCACTCATTCAGAAGTGTGCTAATATTTTAGCAGCCGTCTGGTCCACTGGTCACCTTACCCACCGTGTGGAATGGCATCAAAACGTTACGCACCAAAATCATGTTGTTGCTGACATAGTTCAGTCCAGTGTGTATTTTATAGGTTATATATATGAAATTCACTTTCCACTGGATGTCTCACTAGAGCACCAGCATCTCAGACCAAAACAGTGGGACAGAAATACACTAAAATTCACCAAGACCTACGTCTTTCCAACAATCACTAGCGCTGGTTTAGTCAGAGTAAACCCTTGATTCGCAGAGAATAGCTGCAAAATGTTATGCTATGTAACGTTGGCTAATCCTTGGGGACAAATGCACCGTCAAAGTGCGTCCACTAAAAGTTGTTGTTTCTGCCACTGACAGGCTCAGATTGTTGTTTTAAGTGTCTGACAACATCATGGAAATAGATAGACCTTTTGTTAACTATCGCTTGCCACCACACTCTGTAGACAGAAATGATCATTTTACCTCGTATATCATCGTCTGACATTCAAAGTAGACAGAAACAAAATAAAACTCACCACAATAGTATGTGTTAGTCTTCCCACTGTCCCAACTGTCACCAGCTCTGGTTTGGTTGAAATAAATCCTTAATTCACCGATGTAGATGAGTGAAACAGCAGTTTCTGTCGCTCCACTCAGCTCGGACACTTGTGACCATATGACATATTGACAGGTCTTTAAAAAACAACTTAATACAGTGCTGAAAAGCAGTGTTTTTCACCCCTTTATTTAGCCCTAGCAATGTGAAAAGTTAAACCACTAGAGGTCAGTAAAGACACGATTTTCAGTAGTCATTGTTACGTTGATCTTTAAACACACAAACTAGCACTGGAGAACAAGTGACTGATTTGACAGAACCAGAGCTTTCAACTGCATCACACCGTCTTCATCAGCAGGTTGAGTTTGCTCAGTTGTCATGGAGATGGATCTGTTCTCGAAAAAAAGCCAGAAAACTGGTTAGTATCACTTAAGTTATGAAGTATTTCCAATGACATTAAATGTGTGTGTTTTTTCTAAATCTACAAATACAAAAGCTCCGTCTGTGGATATACGTAAAGAATCTATAGTGGAAAGACAAAGTGATGGGGCCTTTAACTATCCATAGGAAAATGATCATCAATGAGACCTATGACAGCTCTTCCTACTACGCGTCTTAATTGTAACTTGTTTTGTTTATGAAAAAGGTAGCTAATGTTAGCTAAAGGTTTTGTCTGACATTGTTGCTTTCAGAAGTTGTGGATCCACAGACCGTAGAGTGAAAACAATGAAGTGTAACTGCTGAAAGTATCAGTATCATACTTTTAATCATTCAACTGAACATTACCAGACACACCTTGATGACTTTGTTGACAATTTGCTCATTACATTACACACTGGGTAAGGTGAAAATAAGCCAAACAAGAAGTTATTGTGGACAGTGAAGCTGAAAAACCTTTAAAGACCAATACATCCATTGTTTTTCTGCTGACCACGGGCCATCTGCATTTCCTGTTCCATGCTGGCTGTCAGAGATTTCACTCTCTTTATGTTAGGTCAGTTTTAAACAGGGTTTATTTATTGAGTGAATCTAATGTTGCATTTCACACCTTTTCTTTCATCGTTTTCTAATCATACCAAAATGGTTAGCATCAGAGGGTTTGCATTGCAGTTCATTTGAGATTAACTATTTTTATGTGTGAATGTACTAACTTAATTTTGAGAAACACTGTACAGATAACTGATTTTTTTCCCCCCTTTGTATGCTGATATTTCCTTTTTGTAAATGCTCTGAGCGCTGTGTAAAGGGACCCAGCATTTGGCTTGCGGATGTGACTTTGTAAATGTACTCATCCGCTGCTAAAGGAGATGCTGCGTCGAATGCGTGCGGAGATGGAGGATGTAAATACTGTAAGAAATACTGTGAAAAAGCTTACTGTACAGTGATCCTTCACACCTCTGTAGGAGTGGCAAGAAGAATTATTTAACAGTCGTCAGTAAATATTTCCATTAAAATGTATAAAATACTAAAATTGGCTGTGTGCTTTCGATTTGTCCGCTCTCCAAAGTTGTGGGAATCCATGAAACTACCAATGTGTGACTTTTCTTTTGACACTCCAGCTTCCTCCTGTTTGTTTCTGTGTGCCAGCTGACCCGGTGCCTTGGCCCAAACAGGAGGAAGGAAGGAAGAAACTTGTGCTGTGGGACATCCTGCCAAAACACACACACACACACACACACACACACACGCTGAAATAGACTGTGGTGATGACTGTCAACATCCTATGTGTGGAGGTCTCCGACTTCATCTGTCTTTTTCTACTCGCACTCTCACCGTATTTTATTTAAACATATAAAAGGAGTTTTTAACAGGTTCTGACACAGTCTCAGCTTCATACTGGTGCCTCCTATTGGACCTACAGAAACAAACAAAACCACCAGCGTTAATCTTGATGCCTGCCAACGGTCAGATTCCCCTTGAAATCAATAAAACACTCCCACTTTTGTCCACAGGGGCCCCCAGAGTCAACACAAAGTGAACATTGTTATTGTTGCTGTATGAATAAACTCCATCAAGACTGAGTTAGGTGCAACCAATACTTTTCAATAGAAAGAAATTAGTCGGATGTAGCCTAAAGCATCCAATTCCCAGCACTCACGTAGAGTAACACTTTTATTAGGTTAGAACGGTACAAATGTGTTAAAGTGTGTTTTTGTCTGTGCTCCTCTAGCTGATGTGAAGTGAGTGGGACTCAAGCTTGAGCAAGATTGAATCCGATAACGGTAGACCTTTTTCACACAAAAAGTAGGGTAAACACAGGCATTACCATTGATACTAAATAAGGTTCTACCTTGAAGTTGCAGTAGGTAACTAAATAGTGATGCTTTTGGTTGGCAGCATGAAGATAGTTGAGTCTCATTCCCAGGGGCCCACAGCGTTAGACGACCTGGGAATGAGACTCAACATTTAGCTATCTTTCTTGCCTCTGATTGGTTGTTTTCTTTCAGGTGAGTCGCATTCTTGCAAATGTCATGAGGAGCCAGAGGAACGTGTTTTATATCACAAATGATCTGTCTGATGTTGGATATAGTGAAAGTGAAAGCAAATATGACAAATAGTTCTTTTATAAAGTCAGCTACTGTGGATTTTAGTAATTGAACGTATGTTAATGTTAAAGTATTTGCAATATAAGAAGTAGGTCAGGAGGTGCAGGAGGTCCCAGAGTTAAACTAAACTAACTCTCTTTACAGTTTGATACTCTGGCATAGTAAATCCACAGGGAATAAATTCATGCATTCATCTCAAACAGGTTGGACTACTGTAACGCTCTACTTGCAGAATGATCCAAACAATCAGTAGTCTAATGGCTCCAAGTCCTCACATATTACTCCAGTACGTTACGTCAGTAACCTAATCCAAGTATCACAATATTAACAACTTGATTACTTTTGGATTTCCTCAACAAGTGTGCTTTTTGTGCCTTTATTTTGAAAGGACAGGTGAAGATAGACAGGAAAGGGGGGAGAGATTGAAGGGGGTGACATGCTGCAAAGGGCCACAGGTTGGGATCAAACCTGGGCCGCTGCGGTAAGGACTCATGGGGTGGACGCTCTATCCCCATTTTTACTAAATACAACTGTAATCTGATTACGTCTTCTTTTCTGACTGTAATGGATTACAGTTACATTTAGTAACAATGGGGATTAAGAGCAGGATTACAATTTTAAAATACATCAGTTTTTCTTACGCACTGAGCAGGGCTGCAGGGTAGCTCACCTTTTTTTTTTTTTTTGCATTCTGATTACATAACAGAGTTGCATGTAATCCGTTACTCCCAAAGCCTGCCTGTAAGGCTCGTAATGGTTTCGGCTCCTCGGTACATTTCTGACTTTCTCACTGAGGTCTTCTAGTGTGTGTGTGTGTGTGTGTGTGTGTGTGTATACTGTGATAGGGCAGGGGTTTGTTGCTGATCGTGTGTATGTTTTGGGGTTTTTATTGCTGCGTGGTATGTTTAATATACGGTGGGTCAGTTTCTGCACTTAACTCCAGCTTATATTCTTACGTTCCTTAGGTTCTCGTGTTTACGCCTATATTGTCAATCAAAATGAAGAAAGCACATCTTTCCATTTTTTTCAGTTGAAACTTTCTTTAAACTCCTTCCCCTTGTTCATGGCAGACAGGTGTCTCAGTAGGAGAGGCACAGGTGTGATCCAGTCAGGTGCGTCACTTCCTGTGATTGTCAGATGCTAATTTGCAGTGATTGTTTTTTTAACCAGCTGGAATACGGGAAATAAACAGCATACGCTGCCATGCTGATATAATGGGTAAATGCAACGGCGAGCTGAGAAGAGCTGAGGTGGTGTGTTACCGTGGGAACCAAGCAGGGCCTGCGGGGAGACATTCACACACACACACACTCGCACACACAAGAAGAAAATCACACGCAATTAACACAACCAATTTATTGTCTTTCAAGAAAAAAACCAACAACACAAAACTCTGAAAACATAAAGAAACGTACACCTTTAAATTACACAGGCTCTTATAAACAAAATAAAGTCTCTTTCTATATTTACATCAGCAGGGGTAACGACAGGTGGCTCCTCAGCGCGTCTCCGCTAAAAAAACGATATTTTCCCCCCGATATCCGTCTCTGTGCACAAAAGCCAGCATCTTTACTTTACACAGCCCTGACCATGATTGTATTCAGTGAAGTCTTCTCCCGCTATTTTGATTAGTCAACCTTACAGTTAGCTAAAAGTTAGCTACCAGTTACCTACAGGTGGATTGACCCCAGTGTTAGGTACATTACGTTGTAGTTGAACTGGTCTTGGTCAGTGTGGTCAGTGTGGTCATTGAGCGAGGAGAACAAAAACACCAAAATGATCTATGTGCTCCAAACTGTTAGCCACAGATTCCTACAGGCTAATAGCACCATGCTGTTAGCTAAACATTGTAGCTTGCCGGTTATTAACATGTCTTGTCTTACGTTTTCGATTAAACTGTACCACTTTATTACATACAACTACAAATTACGCTACAGCTCATTTAAGATAGCTCACCATTTGGCTTTAAAGTCTGTAGCTTGTTATTAAAATCTATAAAGACAGTGTATGCTAAACTGTAGCATCATTAGCATTGAGCCTACCATGATTTATTACTGGAACTAAGGATTTCCTTTTTCCTGCTGAGACAACCTCATTAACGTCACTGTTCAATCAGTGTTCTTATTTGGGAAGTTGCGTGCGTTTTCATGTACACAGTTCACTAGCTAGCTAGCTCACAGCACACAAATATTACTTTTACTTGTACCCCATTAAAACACGAGCTTTCAGCATACGTCTGCAACAAGCAGCAATATAGTAACTCCAACCGTCAGTGAATGCAGCCTCACTATCAAAGAACGTAGTGCAGGCCTGCGAAGTGCTAATATGGAGCCCAATATCGCTCAGTAAGCAGAACTGTTAGCACGGAGCACCGATGATGTACTGAGGACTCGTGGATGATTTTGGTATCTTTGTTCTCATAAAATCGACCAGTGGTTCAGTCACTCAAAACCTTGGTATATTTGTTTCACTGTCAACAAGCTCATAACCATTAATTGACCCTTTCTCCGTCTCTGTATCCACCATTAGAGAGGGGGTTTACAAGTACATCCAGCCAATGAACGGCAGCTTCCGCTCCCATGTGAAATGTAATGTGTGAACAGGAAAATAAAAGATAGTTAGACAGTGTAGCCTATTCAGATCGAACTTCACCTTAATTCTAACATGAGGCCGATTGATCTATCACTGCAAAAATGTCATTTAGTTTCACTTTCACTCTTCAAATCTGAAACTAATTCCAGTGCCGCTTCAGAAAAAACATCTGTATGTCAATATCTTAGAACGAGGCCCAACGTACTCGTACCAAGACGATGGCGATTGCGAGTCATTTTTCCAGATGACAAAAAAGAATATATGTATAGAGTGTATATGTGGATATTTTCTGCAGTGCTGCGGGAGGCTGCAACTCAAAAAGCAGCAAAAAAACACATTGGGATACACAAATAGGAGGTGTTCAACACGACAATCAATTAACACTCAAAGAAGCAAACACAGAGGTATAAAAAAAATAGGCAAGGCTGAGGTCAACCCACCATGCTATGGAGAGGGAACTGATAGACACACGGATACAGCATATACAGCACAGCTCAACTGAATAGTGTGATGTGGGAGGATGAGGAAGAGGGGGGTTTGATTGTTGGTTTACTGTATATTTTCTGCGAATCAGTTTCTTATATATAATCTAACTGGCTGGTGGTGTGATTGAAAGCTGTTAGTTGCGATGAGACATCCCTTAACTGTTCCTTAACTAGAACATTTGTTCCGTTGGTGCTGACAAACAAGATAAGACCTAATCTCCAAAAATGATAATCCAGACAGGATTTCTTTCAGTGAGACAGATGTAAAGACTTATTGTATGAGCTTAAAGTAGGGCTGGGTGAAAATCTCATACTACAAAAGACGTGAAACACCACCGCATCAGTAATGTCATATCACTGCGGCCCCTTCTTCTCTCATAGGATAGTATGGGAAAATGTTTCTACATGTGTTGTGTAGATGAGTGACACCGTTTTAAATGTGCAGTGTGTAAGATTTAATGCATCTAACTGTATAGTTGCTTCAAACTCCTCCCTTCTAAGCACGAAGGAGAAACTACGCTGGCTGTGAAGTGTGCAGAGAATGTGATGGCGGCTCAACATGGCGGACTCCATGGAAGGCGACCTGCAGCGTCTGGAGATATCAGCTCACTCTAAGGTAACCAAAACACGATTCTTATTTTCAGGTGATTATTCAATGAAAACTATGAATATTATATTCCATTTCTGCCAATAGATCCTCCTAAATGTTACACACTGGTGAAATTCAAATCAATAGATTTAATGGATTTGTCTCCCAACTCTAGCTTAAAGCGAACAATGCTCCTAATGGCTGCTGGGACGTGATTCCAATTAGATTTTATTTATTAAAGGGGCACTCCAGTCATATTAAACATTAAGTTCAGTTTACTACTCTGTGAAAACTGGAGGGATCACTCCCAAATCTGAAAGATAACCCTGACAATGTCATCAGAGTCTGAAACATAGTGGGCAGGGAGGGTCTAATGAAAAACTTCATCAAGTTGCATTGTGGGAAGACTAGGATCCAGTGTGTGTTTTGGAGCTTAAACCATACAAGGGAATAAAAGTCAGATTATCAAGATCAAATTTGACTTTTGACTCGCCACATTCCAGGTGCACGCTTTCCAGACAATCTGAACCATGAGTTCAGTGAGTTAGCTGTAATATGTCAGTGTTCTCAGTACAATGATATAAAGCCTTACTCCTCTGGTTGTCTTCATTTAGTAAGAACTAGCTTTCACCAGCAGGGGGCAGTACTGACATACTAATAACACACAGCTCTATCACGGGCCTGTTGCTCCAACCAGAGAGCAGCCGCTCTGAGGTCCCTCAGCTGTCTAACAGGTGAAAACAGGGATTCTATTGAACTTGTGAGGTTTATTTTACACTTTCCTCCACTGAATGTGCCCCTGTGGGGGCTTTTGTTTGGCAACATGGGAGGATGACGAGAAACATAAGGGATTAAACGATAAACCTTCTACATTATAACTTCAATATAACTTCTGTATTCTAAAACAAAGCAGCTGATGACATGTCTATGAAGGGAAATGAGTAAGATAAGAGCTTGCCTTTACGTGTGTGTGTGTGTGTGTGTGTGTGTGTGTTTGTGTGTGTGTGGTGCAGGGAAAACAACTAATTTACAAGGGAGTGAGTATGACCACATCTCTTCACTTTTGCCTAACAGAGGGGCAGTTTTCTCATTCAGTGACAACTCAATCCCTCCCCGTTCCCCCTGTTCATCCTCCATTCTTCTCCTCTGACTGTCAGTCAACAAAGCACCCTTCCTCCTTAGCTACCCTTCCTCCTCTCCTCATCCCTCACCTCCGTTTTCCTTTTTCCCCCTCCCTCCCCCCTTCAGTCTGTCAAGAGCACCAGTTCCCCCTCGCTCCTCTCTCCCCCGTCGCTTTCCTCGCCTTCGCTGTACGTAGGCCTCTCCCGCTCGCGCTCCCGTTCCCGCTCCCTCTCTCTGGGCAGGGAGGTGGGCGTGGCGTGGCCCTCGGCTCGGCGCGGCGCCTGAGGGACCTGCGGCAGGTAATGCTCCAGTAATGCAGGGTGAAAGGGCATGGTCGCCACCGAGACCGAGCCGGCGCCCCCCGGGTACTGGCCGTCGTTGTGGGAGTAGTGGATCTGCTGTGGTTCCGTTTGACTGGAAAGGAAGTGACGCGCACAATAAGACAACAGCATTAATTCAGTTCAATTAGTTTGTGTTAATACATGGGTTTGCTGATATTCAGAGACTTTTACCTGTTATATGACGGAGGTGATAGGGTTTAGCTGTGGTACCGTTATTCTGAACCACTAATACAAGACACTTTTGTCAGGTTTTAAACAAGTATTCATGAATATGTTTGATTATTATCTTGGTTTCCAGTTGAAGGTCAAACAGAAATTTGAATTCTCACTTTTTGTGTATAAACTTAAATGACATTGTGGCTATTGTGCATGTTTTTACTTTTCAAAAGAAGAGGCCATTCGTTTTCCATCAACAGTGTTCGGTGAAGCACTTCTATAGTTTGAAAGGCCATGAAACTCATCAGTGCAAAAGATGAACCAAATGTATCTAGTTATTTGAGAAAACGTTGAATCTGACCCAGTGGCAGGCATTAAGAACAGCTCCTCTGTTGAAGTGGGTCATAGAGAGGCATTAAATGGAGACTGTTTCATAACCAGTTAGAAACAGCTGCTCAGCACCGCTAATGACTAAAGCTAAAGATCATGATGTTGACAAACCAACACAAACACCAATCTGGATCAATTTTGGATGAATTAAGCAACTATGGCACCGTGTGTTGTTCACAAATTCATTGACGATAGCTTCTTCTCCATAGCATTGGTGGCTGAGGCTCATGGGTACTGTAGTATTTAGCCAAACTGATGGACAAAACATGATTTCTTGGAAACAAAGATGAAATAATTAAAACTGGCTATCTGATGGTTACATTATTGGGGACGTAACATTGAGGAGATGTTGTGCTTTGGATTTCACTCTGAAAGTGGGAACCAGTTAGCCTAGCTGGCTAATGGTTGTAGCCCTGTATAGACTGTAAAAGCACATAGCGTTGGCTGAAGTCTGCCCCTTTCGACATTCAACTCACACAGAGTAACAGAGGGAGTGCTCAGATCAGATGGGACCGAGCGACAGCAGTGGCCACCCTGCTGGTTGACTGCCAGTGAGGTTGAAAGTGAAGCTATGAACTACTTTACCAATATACCAATATGCACCAAAATAACATATACTGATCTCTTAGCAGAAATACATCTTAACTTCAGTTTGACCTTTGACCTGAATGTATCTTTGTTAGGTTTTTCCATTTTGACTACAAAAAGAATATCAACCTATCAGTTGTTTCAGTACAAAGTGACTTCAAAGCAATTAATAGTAAGAAGTGAGGTCCCAGCATAAACAACAGGTTTGAAGACGTGATCAGAAATGAAATCCAAGACCGCTGTGACATTCTGATTAATGTTTTATTTCTCAAAAGAGTGTAAAAGAGAAAAGATGTGGTGAGTGCATCTGTGAGACAAATAAAACGAACACATAAAACAGAAAAACACTCAAAACCAACCACTGCTAACATTTCCAACCTCGAACTCCTCCAGCTTAACTAGTTGGAGGAGTTCGAGGGAACAATGGCGACGGATGCTATTCATCGTCGAGGACAGACTGAAAAAAAGCCCGGCTCAATGCTTCACTTTTGTTTGTGGCTTGAAGAATAAAAAAGAGCTTTGGGAGCTGCAGGAATTGTCTACAATGTGTGGAGGTGCATATCAAACTCTTGTCAGTGGAGTGAATTGTCAGTGTTGTGTGCCAAGGACGAACTCTGGCATTATCTCAGAGTTGTGTGAAGCCCGTTGGCCTCTGTGGGTGCGCTGGTTTCTACCTGTGCGTGTAGGTCGCTCTCTGCTCCTGCCGGCGGCTCTTCATCATGGCCTTGTACTCGCCCACCCTCAGCCTCCGTCCCTCCACGATGCAGGTCCGCTTGGGCCGGGGTTTGTACTTGTAGTCCGGGTAGCGCTCCAGATGCTGCCTGCTGAGCCTCGCCTGCTCTTCATAGTACGGCTGCTTCTCCTGGTTGGACATGCCCTTCCACCTGGAGCCTAAAGACAGAGACACATTGGCACAAGGAGGATGAGGGGAAGAGAGCATGCTTAAAATGTGAATTTAGCTTCTCAGCTGAAAAGCTTTTTAGAGTTTCAGGATTTGTTTTGGCTAGGATTTACTTTAAAGGTCCCCTTCAGGCATGAGTTAAGAGTTTTTTTTCCATTCTCAGTGTATGTGCACTGGTGGCTTCAAGTTTCTACATCACACTGTACATGCTGATTATAGAGCCAGGAGTGTTGGGTTGAATTGATCATTTAAATTTGTAAAAGATTGGGTTAGTGAATTTTTTTTTTTTTTAAGTTTCACATTATTGCCTTAAAGGTCCAGTGTGTCACATTTAGGTATGTTTTCATTAGTGTATAATCACCTGAAAATAAGAATAGTTGTGTTCTCTTCTATGGAGGCCACCATGTGCAACTACTATGTCTCTACAGTAGCCCAGAACAGACAAACCAAACACTGGCTCTAGATTGGGCCTTTCGTGAGTTTTGCGGCCACTGTAGTTTCTCCTACACGGCTTGGAAGACTGAGCTGTATTCAGTTGGTTGCAATCTGCACCAAATCCTACACTCTGGTCCTTTAAATTGGTAGAATTAATGAAGAAATATATGTTTTATTGTATTTGAAAGCTGTCATTATGATTTAGTCATTGTTACTGTGGTACATGGAAAAGCATATTTTTTAAAATTACACCAAAGATGATTTGATTGGGTGAAAGGTGTGGTTAACACATCTTCAGCCAGAGAGGTGTGAGATCAGCTGGTGCAGTAATTGGTGTGAAAACTGTCATAAACATGGATCTCATAGAGTTTACAGGAAAAAACAATTCCCTGTAAATAGAGATTAAGCAGTGATTAGTAATGATATTGTGTCGTTAAGTAGAGTAACGGTTTTATATATATATATATATATATATATATATATATGTATGACTGTGCATAGTTTGCATGCATGTGAGAATTCATGTCTGCGTGTGTGTGTGTGTGTGTGAAGGGTGGTTGCTCACAACAACAAGCTCTCCACAATAGAATGGAATGTAAATGTTTGGTCCAAGGAAAGGGATTCAGGCCAGTGTGTGTGTGTGTGTGTGTGTGTGTGTGTGTGCGTGTGTGTGTGTGCGTGCAAGCGTGCATGTGTGTGTGTGTGTGTGTGTGTGTGTGTGTGTGTCTGTGCGTGCGTGCGTGCGTGTGTGTGTGTGAAGCAGGTGGCTGTCCGTGCCCTCACATGTGCCAGACAGCGTCTCAGAATAGAGAGTGAAACCCACCCCTACCAAGTGCTATAGGCTCACCCAGGATCTTGCTGATGGAGGAGTTGTGCATGTCGGGGAAGGCCTGCAGGATCCTCCTGCGTTCGTCCTTGGCCCACACCATGAAGGCGTTCATGGGTCTCTTGATGTGGCCCGAGGAGGGAGGGGGCCGGGCCTCAGCGTAGCTGCCTGGGGCCGAGACGGGCAGAGCACCTACAGAAAAGAGGCCTACAGTCAGAGGATCACAGCAGACTGCTGTGTCTGGAATGTGTTACTCATTGGTTCTTAAATATTTCTATTTTTATTCTTGCCATTAACCTTTCCCCCTAAAACTGGTGTTTTACATCTTTGAACTGTTACTTCGCCTGGTTATTAACCTTTACTCTTCACCCACAAACATCCGAGTTCAGCACAGTTATGATTCACTTTCCCCACCCACATTCTCCATCCTGAGGTCTATACAAGAAACTTTTGTTCCATTTCTCATCAAAGCAACCACACTTCAATAAGTTGTTGATTGATATTGTCAGAGTTGTATATGAAGGTGGTGGAAGTTATTTTGGGATATTTAAATGTCAATCTGATATTCTGCAGGGGCGATAATAAAACACTTTTTAATAACTAGCATGGTTGAAGTTGTTTAATGTGTTATCAGTGAAGATAAGGCCATTGTTATCAAACAGGCTCCTGCAGGGAGACCTACCCTCAGAGTCGCTGCTGAGGTGGTCCTCAGTGGACGGCAGGCCATGTCTGTCCTCACCCCGCTCGGAGTGAGAAATTCTCTCGCTGTGGGGAGACTCTTTATATTCCTGCAGACGTGGAAAAGACAAAGACAGATGAAGTCAGATATGCGGTTGAGTCACTCAAATATTCACACTCGAGCACAAAGGGAGCATTTGAATTTCGACTGCAGTAAAAAGATGACCCAATGTCCGCGGGGTGTGTTTCGAGGCACGCATGTGTCACACAGAGTGCTATTTAAGGTAAAGAAACTGCACGCTCACCATATCAGCTGCCGTTTAAATGCAGAGCTGTAAATGCAAAGAAAGGAAATGACAACGCTGTGTCGGAGGAAGAATGGTGTTTATTGTTTCAGGGAGGAAAGGTGAAGGAGAAAAGGCAGAGTTGGGAATGTGACAACTCTGAATTTGCAAAACTATCACACCATCAGCGTACGCGCCATCCGTTCCCGTGCCGTAAAACATTATTTATCCCCATGCAGTGGAGTGTAATACCAAAATAGGTCAGCCATCAGTGTTGGTGTTAAAGCAGCCGCAGAGGCGAGATGGAGCAGGATAATGGAGGAGAGCCACAGAGTACAGTATTACTGTGGACAAAGAGAGAGGGCAGGTGGCTCAGTCAATGCCACACTGAGGCCTTTGTGGTATTGTGAGGCTGCAACAGCTGTTGCTCCAGGACGAGGCTGAGACCAAAGCTTCAGCCACCTCAAAGAATCAAAACCGAGACCGGAATAGAAGACAATTTTTACAAGAACCATAACAAAAAAATAACGAGCACGGTTTTTGCAGACAGTTTACATAGATGCAAGATTTCTGAATACAGAGTTTCCATTTTGCTTTGCTGTAGAGTGCAAATGTACTCACAAAAAAGGAGAATAACAGCAGTTGATACCATCTTTGTCAAGGGACGCTGAATACGCAGCCCCTTTTCACTTACTAATAATGGAAACAACAGAGACGTAACTTCTTTGTCATATCCACACTGTGTTTACTTAACAGCATTTTGCAGAAGGCAGCACCTAAAATACTTTTGTGTGTGTGGTTACACTACAGCTGCGATATTCTTCAGACGGCTAAATCCCAGGAGCATGACTCCCTGTAACATTAAACCTGACTCTGACCCCCGATTAGACCCCTATAGATGTCAGTCGGGGAAAGAGAGACAGACAGCGAGTGTTTCCTTATATCCAGTTTGTTCAGTAAGAAGGTACTTGCATTACAAACTCCAGCTGTTACATTAAAGTCCCCCTCCAGTAATAAAAAAAGAACAGTTCCTTGTTCTTGTTCCTACAGCGTGCTGTTTGAATGCCGTATGTGCAGAGTTTGACACTAGAACAATGTTTTTTTTACATGAATCTGCTAAAAGTGGAAAGTTTCTCCGTGCTCATTTAAAAGCTGATTTTAAGGGGCGGGGCCTACCACCATGATTTGTGACATCACAAATAGTCAGTGTGCAACTTGTACAGTGTGATGTAGAGTTGAAGCCACCAGTGCACATCCACTGTGAATGGACTTTACAGTGAAGTAGGAGACATCTTGTGTCCAGCAGGGAAACTTTAGAAACAAACATTTGAACTGAGATTTTTAATGATGTAGAAGGAGTAGATTACATTTTAAGGATTTTCAAACACACATTATTGTTCCTAGCAGATTATTTGTATACAGTATATGTCTGGAGGGGATCTGTAAGGTCTGACAGATGTCTTTTGGCCTTTTACGAACAATCATAAATAATTGAATTATTCTGAATTTCAGTGGTGAAATGTCAAAATATAATCCATTTCACAGGCTTTCTATTCTGTGAGTGGCTATATGTGGAAGTAGGAATTTCAGACATATAAAAAGCATAACATTAGCCTCTGTACCTATGTGTTAAAGTAATGGCTTTCTGTAATTCAGACACAGCTGTCCATTATGTAAATTTATACCACAGTCCCTAAATTCTGATTGGCCAATTCAGATTCTGAGACCAAAAACAGAGCTAAAAGAGAGTGAATATTGGACTTATATTTGCCAGTTGGGCAGAAACATGACTCCAGATGAATGATAATGTTGCGCCGTAACAGCTGGATGTGTACATAAGCAACTGTTTCACCATATCAACTTAAAAAGGGGATGATATGTCACTGTTCACAACTTGTTTCTGCTAGACCCCAGTTATTCCAGGTTCCAGTGAACGGACTGTAGCAGACACCTCTGATGCAGGTGTTCTAAATAAATATAGTATTAGTAGGCCTGTTAGTATTAAGGGGAGACACTACAGGTGAAAAGGGTAGAAATGTAAAGCAATAGATATCACCATGAAACCTCTTCAGCTTATTACTTAACTACATTAAAACGTTTTTTTTGTATAAATATGCAAACAAGGCATTATCTGATGCTCAATCAAACTTTTTGGTTAAAGTTCTACTGAAGCAAATAGACAAACTGCAGTAAAAAAAAAAACACCTAAATGTGTACGTTTTCTTTCCACTAGTGTGAAAGAAGACAAGTTATGAAAGCAAAAAAATTGACCAGGGTTTTCATCTGTAGCGCCTTGCCTCAACCCTTTGAACTCTGCAATAGAATCAACCCAAGCTAAAAGGCTATAAATAAAAAAATGTACCTGTTTTATCATCAAATCTTACTAAATAAAAACGAGAAATAGTGATTCAAAAGATTTCTAAATGTAGAAACATGAACAAAATATTTCTGGACACTCCATAATTTGAACCATCTACAGGTTTTTGTTTTTGAGATTATGCTTATTTTGACTGCGATTTTTTAGCCGCTCCTCTACTCCTCTCTCCTCCACCCACGGCAGTCAGCTGGCGGCGACGCACACTGTCACTACGTTTTGCACGTAACATAGTATAACGTAACAGAAGCCTTAGCTTTTTGCTGCAAAAAGAACGAAAGCTCTAGCCGTTATAGTTTTTATTTCAGATTGAAGATGTCCAGTGAAGGAGAGTAAAACACAATACAAAATAATAAAATGAAAATATAATAGACAATATAAACTAAAATAAAAATATATAAACTGTATGTAATATGCAATAAAGTGGAAAATGAGTGGTGCAATGTGCATTTATTTTCCCTCTGTGTTTTATCTTGAGCTGCTGTGGCCTTAATCTAATCGCACAGCATTCAATTCAGACTTGTGCCGTGTTATGGGAATGTTGTGGTCAGTGAGCCTTTGTGACTTCAATGTAAAAGTGCTGCAGGTGATTCACGATACCTGAGACGACAATTACATGTAAATCTGCCATCATGTTCACATAGCGTTGTGCCAACCCTGTCAATGTATTTAGGGACAGTGCAGTTTGGACATTAGCTCACCATCTTCCCGCCACCGTCTCGCTCTCTCTCCCTGTCCCTCTCCCTCTCTCGCCCGCCGGTGCTGTGGCTCCTCAGGAGCAGCTGGGCGTCATGGATGGCCTGGGTGACCACGTCGCCGTCTCCGAGGAAACCTGGAGACAAAAACCAAGACAGGGAGGAAGAGAACAAAAAATGAGGAACAATATGATGAAGAAGAAAATGAGACTAGAAACATATTTCATATTATCAGCACTCTTCCCTAACCTACATAGAGTAATTTGTTTCAGAAAGTTAAATAATTTAATAACTGAGACAAATAGACAAAGTTATAATATTAAACAAGGCATTTGCATGTATTTTCACATTTAGTATATATTTTGTGTTTTATTTCATGACAATATTTCTGTGTGAAAGCCAATGTCAGCTTGGGCGTAACCATACATTCATTGGTACTGAAAAAGTACTAATCTGTCCGCCCCAATATACAGTAGAAAATCTGTTCAATATGTCTTCATATGTTTTATGAGCAATGTCATCAGATTTGTCTCTTATCATTTCCTACGTGTTTTCAATTTGTTTGCGTTTGTTTCGCCCAGTACCCTCGTTCAGTGCATTCAGTGTGGCCAACTTTTCAGATCCTCCTATTTCTTTAAAGTCACCAGTTTAAATTGCAACTTAATCAAACTATCAGGGAAAAGACAAAAAATACAAATTGTAGTAATTAATTCCAGTGCATGCTGCCCAAAACAGACTGCCTACAGCGTTGGACAAAACAACAGAAACACGTCACTGTAGTCAAAAACATTCGTAATGTGCAAATTTAGAATTAGAATTACGGGAAATCCAGTGTCTGTAACCTGGTTAGGTTGAATGTCTATATGTTTTTCATACAAAATAGAATTAAGGTTAAATCTATCTGAATTTCCTTTGTCCTTTTCATTATGTATGAACGGTAACTTATTCTATCTTATTTCTCATTCAGTGTTCTTTTATTAAGTAACGCTCAGTTTTTCATATGTCCACAAGTCCCAATAGCCTCTGTTTGTTTCCTAAGCATATCTATAGTGATAACCCACAGTTCCTGCTTTGAATTGAACTACAGTAGATGTTTGTTGCCAATGGCTCATTACTGCAACATCTCTCATCTGTCAAACACTGGGTGGTACAATGTCTTTGAGTTTCTGTAATTTCTTTTTTCTCTCCTAATTCTCATCTGTTTACAGTTCTAAACAAGTGGAAATGTAAACTGCTTCCCTTCCTTTGCAGTGTTAGATTTTTTTAAGGAAAGAGCAATAAGACACCAAATGAAAAACAATAGATGAAGTGTTTTCTATGTGACAATGTCACTCCTTTAAAATCAAATGCCACTGTGTGTAGAATCTTTTGACTTTTGCTTTGCTACATCCTGGTGGTAGAATCAAACACAGTAGACACTAGACAGCAGCCCCACAAACAAAAAGATACACACAAAACAAAACTCCACAGCTTCCTTCAGTAGAAGTTTTATAAGTGCAAAAAAGGCCTGTCTGTTCCAAAGGCAACAGTTAGAAGGAGCAGTGTGTAGGATTTAGTGGCATCTAGTGTTGTAGTTGCAGATTACATCCCCCTCGCCTCAACCTCTTGTTCCCAGTGTGTAGGAGAAACTATGGTGACTGCGAAACTCGCAAAATACTGTCAAAGGCCCTTTCTAGAGCCAATGCTTGAGGTGGCTTGCAGAGGACCTGCTCCCTCTATAGATAAAAACAACTCATTCTAATTATATACCAATGAAAACATACCTAGGAATATTCACTATATTATTATTTTAAAAATGTTACACACTAGACCTTTAAACCCTGTTACTGTGACAGAAATACAGAGGGTGACTTTGACTCAAGCATGTTAGAGGATCTGTGAAGAAGCAACAGTTTTTCCCCTTTTGGGATCACAAATTCACACTTTCTGACTGTCAACATAACTCACTGAGGGCAGATCGTTGCGGGCTGTGGGACACTTCTCTGTGGAGATCTCTGTGCCTGTAGGCCCCCTGCAGCGCCAGCGATCCCAGCTCCATGCTCTGTGGACTGGGTGTTTTCCCCAGCTCCAGCCCCTTTGGCTTGGAGGTCAGGTTCAAGGGCTGACTGGCTTCCTAAACACACAGGGAGAGCAGATGAGCAGGGGTGGGGCCCCTTACACACACTCAGGCATAACCGTAAGGGCGAGGGTGTGCGTGTATTCCGGTTATGCATGGAAGATTTAGCATGTCCAAGCGCATCTGTCACACCTTTGTTGCATCTCTGGTCTTTTGTCTGCTTGTTCACCTCATCTTCTCTTTCCCTTTGTTTATTTAAACTGTGTTGGTCTATCTCTGCTTGAGAAGCAATACAAAATACACCTCACGCCACACACACACACACACACACACACACACACACACACACACACACACACAGGCAAGAACACACTCACACACAGCTATACTACACATATTAAAGCTTTGAACAGAGGGTGTGGTGTATTCAAAAAGCCCTTTTCAGCCTCCCAAGTACAAGAAAAGTACATTCACTGTTTAATCAGGAGGCTGTCACTTTCATTAATGCACCTTAATCCACACACACAAACTATGCAGTATATAGTACATACACACACTGTAAAGTAAACAAACACACTGCCATGAGTCACTATTCTCGCAGTAAGGTCTAGCTCTATAATACATTAGAAATGTTTGCATTTGAAGGACTTGGGAACTGAGTTTGCTGCATTGAGGTCAACATTTCAAACACAATAAATATTCTGTAGTACTATTGTACCTGTCGGAAGGAACCACTGCTCCTCTTCACGGGCGTTGCGTGAGGGTTCTGCAGCAGCTGCATGGGATAGTCCACAGCTGTGGAAGGTGTAAAACATTATCATTGGTTGACGCTCAAACTTGATTCAAATGTACTGAACAAAATACCAGTGTGGTTACTCTGCACACAGACAGAGATGCTCAGGAGCTACAGAACACAAAGTTTGGTGACTATTAGCATTAGCTAGCTGTCAGGGAGTAACTGTGATGGCAGCACACAGCTGGTTAAAATGTCAGTGACCCTGCACTCACACCTTCTATAGTTTACACTCTACATTGTTCCTTTGCTTTTCTTTTAATTGATTTTGTCCTTACAACACAATAACAATGAACATACATTAGAAGAAAGATATATAAACATATAAATTAATTAAAATACAGGAAGAGGCCAATCAGACTGTACCAAGCCACTACAACATGGGGGGATTAACTATGTAGTATGTATGGAGTCCCCAAGTGTTCAAAATTAAATAAGAAGATTAGATGTTATCAAATAAACAATCATAAAAATGATATAACAATGAAACTGAAAAATAATTAAAAGCATTTTAGACTATTATTATGAAATGTTATTCCAGCAGACTTTAGTTATTAAAATGTCCCTGTTCCTAAAGTCTTTGTTGTCTTTAATAGCAGAGAAGATGAATTTATATATATATATATATATATATATTTGATATATTTTGTTTGTATTTTCCTATATCTAATGAATATTAATTTCATAATGTCTAATTTATTAATTGAGTTTTGAACACTCTGGGTCTCCATATTTAATAACTAGATTAGAGGGTGGTTAGCTACCACAATAAAAACCGCATGGCAAAATCTCATCATCATCTCATGTTAAATCATCAAATCGCCCCAAAGCCAGTTCACAGTATATAAGCACAACAGGCCATGACTTGCAGGCCTTGCCCTTTCAGTAAATGGGGCTAATAAAGAGAACATCCTTAGTGCAAAATGGAGGAAACTAATGAGTCATGCTAACAAACCCTCTAAAAGTAATGTGTGAAAAATCGTGGATAATGGTTATGCTGTCTTCAGACTTACGGTAACATTAGCACAACAACAAAGGAGTCTTGTGTTAAGGCACGCTGCAAATGAATGGAACACTGTCAATTCTACAGTGCAGTTTAGGATTAGGCTTGAATCAAAATACATTTTAATAAAGAACCTGTTGAACTTGAATTCTTTAAAAAAAGTAATAGCCATGAAGCCCCTTCGGATGTAGTAAATGTTTTATCATAGCGTTATTGATAGCATTAAAATTATTCCCAGCATAGCAAAGAATGAGGTGCACTTAGTCTTGACTTCCAGGGAAATTACAGCGATAATAATAATAATAAAAATCAAAGACAGCTCCAGAATTCAATTACACAGCGTACTTCCTTACTCTATCCATATCTTGAAAGAAAAGATGACTTTAACTTTCTGATTATAGCTGACCTCTTCCATACAACCCAACAGTCTTTTGACAATTCTTTTACATTCATCTGCCAAAACATTCTGACGCACGCACACACATTTCTTGAAATAAATTCATTCAATACAATTCAATTTTATTTGTATAGTGCCAATTCATAACAGAAGTTATCTCAGGACACTTTTCAAATAGAGCAGGTCTAGACCGAACTCCTTATAACATTATTTACAGAGACCCAACAGTACCACCATGAGCAAGCACTTGGCGACAAGGGCAAGGAAAAACTGCCTGTTAAAAGGCAGAAACCTAGGACAGATCCTTCGGCTCTAGGTGGTAAATAAAGAAAGCAAATTAATGGTTATCCTTAAAGCCCCCCTACAATGTTAAAGACTGGCCTTGTGTCTTTTAGGTTTGAAAAGCTAGAGAGGACAAGGTCATCTGCGAGAACAGCTTTTAAGACTTGTAAAAGCAAGACTGCACAAAGCTGGGGCTTTTTTTCACGGTGCCCTCTATAGCCTGTATAACTGTACAAGCATAAGTGTGTGAAAGGTACTATCAGCCATACTATTAACTAAAGTCTACATTTGTATCTCACTAATGTCTTTCCATTTTCTATAAAGTAGGCCTTGAATTAAAGTGCATCAGAAGGTGTTTCCGCATGCATGGTAACTCATGGAACTGTAATGATGGCTACAACTTTTCAGCACAAAGTTTGTGGCCTTCAAAGCACACAGTCATTATCACACGAGTTCAATGTTCTTTCTTCTTTGGAATGTAAGAACAGACCATGAAAGAACTGACAAAACCCCAGTTTTTACAGCCTGGTGTAGAGAAACCTTGGAGGATTATCAAGAGACCACAATGATTACTGAAGGCAGACTTAATAGAGTATGGAACCTTATTGAGTGTACAAGGTCTTGCTAAAGTTGCTCAGGCAACACTATAGCATAATATAAAGCAGTAGTGGGAGGGGGTTGACCCTTTTATTGGTTAGAGCAACAGCCCAGGATTATGCTTTACAGTACTGGGTGTAGACCTTTCTTTGGGAGTTTTGATACGTTTTGTGTACTGTGAAAACCATCTTCAACTCAAATCCTATTGTGTTCAGATACACAACGGCGCTGCCTGAAAAGCACAGCCCCCTCATTTATTTCAATGAGGTCCATTCACATTCACAAAAGAATTGCGATTCTTATCTTCTGTGATCCTAAATTGATTTTTTTAATGCTGTTAATAAATTCATGTTGATGGAACAAAAAAGGTAGAACTCAGCTGCAAGGGCACAGCGCAGCATCCGGACAGACTACAGCATGATCTTGTAGTTTATCTTCAAAGAAGGAAAGCGTACCCCTATACACCTTTACCCAGAAACTAATGTTAGCAGAGTGGAGCACCAAATTCCAGTGTTTAAAACTGAAACCTCTCTACTAGCCTGATGACTGACCTGGCTTGCAGGGGATTGGTTGCAGTGGCAAAGTCATCTGGGGGTCAGAGGTGACAGAGAGGGATTGGGTGTTGGGGTGGAAAGCCGGGATCATCACGTAGGGCATGTTCACCTGCTGGGACGAGGCAGGACAGATACACCTTACACAAAAGTTCTTGCCTCATTTGTCTGAAACACAGATTTCTGATCATTTGCAATGACTGTCCATGCTAGTGCTGCTGGCTGTGCTGTGTGAAGAAGTCTTGAGAGGCGCTGACCTGGATCTGCTGCTGAAGCAGGTTGATCTTGTGCTGCTGCTGTATCAGCTGCTGCTGCTGCTTGGCGATCTGAGACACAAGACAAGGTCATTCTCACACGCATCCCGTATGTGTGTGGCAGACAGACAGCGTGCACAGAGTGTAGGAAACCAGGATCTGGACATCATTCATCTCAACCTGAATCACCATCAAATGCAATTCACTGCAGAACGTATTACTCTTATTCTACCTCTCAATTTCATACTGTCAACAGAAATTCTAATCATCAATACATAGTATATGAACATGAACGTGATCAATTTTCAATTTTACAGAGAAATGCTGCCTTAGATAAAGACTATTAATAACATGGACTGTGGTTAAACTGAAAAACACTGCAATGACCCCTAACTGCTTCAGTAATCACACATATTTTTTGTATAATTCACAATTAATTTAAAGCATCAATGAGGAACTTTCATTTTGTGTTGATTCTGGCGACCCCTGTGGACAAAAGCGGTAGTCTTTCTACAGCCTGGTTTCATTGATTTCAAAGGGGAACTGACTGAGTCCGACCTGGTAGCAGGCATTAAGAATAACTATTTAGTAATAGCCAATCTTTTCACTGATGGTCTTGTTTGTTTATGTAGATCATATAGAGGCATCATGAAAAAGTTAAAAACTCCATGTAGTTTAAATTGGTCTGAAGTCAAGAATAGGTACACATTATTATGTATATAGTTTAGTGTTACATAAACAGCACTGTTGAGCTGTTGAGGCAAAGATTTGATATGTGAGCAAGCTGTCAAGCTGTGACTTCAACCACAGGAACTTTTCCAGGGACAAAGGAACTTTTTTAGAAAGTCGGGAACGTTACTTGCTTTTCAACTGCAGGAATGTGGTTCTAGTTTTAGATGTCTGAACACAGTTGCTACCCAACAAAAAGTCTCAGCTCTTTTTTGACAGTCCGGGAACTCTTTGGGTAAAGTTGGGTAAAGGGGAATTCCTCCTCTTTTACATATAAAAGTGTGTTTAGGTGTGTTGAGGAGGAGAGTACTACTGTGTATGTGAAAAAAAGTTGTATGAAGCCTTTTGTGGCTCAGTAGAAAGCTTTGTGAAATCTGATAAAATTCTAAAAAAAAAACATTAGCCACTAGAAACACACCAAATCTCTGACTTAATCTTCAATGGTCACAACTGCATTGTGGGTAATGTAAATGTAGTTAGGTGCCAGGTTTTGACAAGGAATACAAAAGATGGTATCTCTAGTTCTGCTGAATCAAATTAGGTCCTTTTAAAAAAACCTCTTGGGTTTGACAGTGTCAAAGAAGTGCAATGCTAAAATGTTGGAGTACTTTTTTAAGTGCTCAGTGAGTTGACTGGTCAAAACAAGCCTCAAGGCTGCTAAAACATGTGTCCAGCACCATTCAGACTGCAAGTAAGCACCGGTGGTCACGAATATCAATATTAGTATGGGAATTACTTCTAATGTTACTGACTTTTAAATAAAAGTTGTTTCTAAAATCAGCCAAAACTAATGCCAACTGATGTTTTCTGTCTCTGCGGTCTCGTTGTGTGCAAAAATGACATCCCAAACAAAGATCTCTTTTAATTTCATCTGTCTAATTTGTCTAGTCTTCATGCTCCTTCATATTCTGTCAAAACATAAACACGAATGCGCAGAGCTCCTGATTTAGGTTCCGGGATTCCTTTGTTTCCAGATCCACTGTGTCATAAAGGCCCATTATAGTTTTCATCAAGTTAATGGACAGCAGAGCCACAGAAATTTGATTTTGACATCATATTTGTATGTTTTGAATAGAATGACGATGGATTCTGGGGCTCTGTGATTGGTGGTGGTACCTGTTCCTGCTGCTGTCGAGCCAGCTCCATCTGCTGCTGCTGCTTCTCCAGCAGCAAGGCAGCCATGTTCCTCTGCTCAGAGTGGGCTCCCAGTAGCTGCTCTCTCAGACCGCTCAGCTGGTTGATCATCATCAACAACTGGAGCTCCTTCTCTGCCAGAGACTCCTGGGTACCTGGACGGGAATCAGAGCGTCAGGTTTCTCTAAGAACTGGTTGAGGACTTACATTTCATGCCAAACCGTGTTATGATCAGTGTTGGATGGTAAAGGGTTTCTATACATTTTTATTATTTGTAAGCAGTGTAACAAATTATAAAGTGGCCTTAATGTAGCTCAACTTGGCTTCATGGAGCTTTACAGCGAGTTTCAGTTCATTGATTAGGTGTCCGGCTGCAACTTTTGGGTTTTGATTCACTCTCTCGCTTTTATTAAGCAAAAAGCTCTAAAATCCCAATGTTCTGGATTTACATTTACAGGTGGTCAGAGACACAACACGTTAATGTTAATGTTGCTCCGTAACTGCTAGATGTCTAAATAAGCAACTGTTTGGTAACAAAAAGGTGACAATATGTCAGTGTTGTGTTCACACCTATTTTCCGCTGCCCCGAAGTGGCCAAAAAAAAAATCTTTTATTGCCATTTTTTAAGTTTTTACATTTGTCTACACACTGTACTATATACTGGTTACATTTTCCAAGAAATATCTTCTTTTTTTTTTTTTTATTTTAGACGAGGTTTTATTTATACGGTTCTCTGGGTTGAAACATTCCTCCTTCATTTTATTCAGTAAAACAACAGCAAAAACATTGGACAATTTGGTTTCATGTTCATTCTCACAAGAGGAAACTATCTTTAATATTTTATTGTCATGTATTTTCCATCACTTGCCAAAACTACAAGCAAGGACAACAACTAAAAAGAGTGAAATAATAGAGGTAAATAAATAGTGAGATACTCAGATAAAAGCGGAACCACATATGAGACCTTAGTGTGGTTACGACAGTGGGACAATGACAATGGAGGCTGAGTCCCTCTCAACATTAGTTTGTGAACGTCTGCCGCCTGGTGATAATATATATAATTTGGCTAGTCTTTTCCTCCTGCTTCTGTCTCTCCAGATGCGTCCTTTTGTTTGTTTCTATAGTTTTGTCCCAACTTTCCCTGATTTTAGAGGGAACACAAGATGAAACCAACAATTTTGACAGCAAAATTATCCAACCAGTGGTGCACCAAATTACTGCACGCAGCCAGGTATTGCTTTTGAAAAGTGTTATATAACATTTTTCACTTCATAAAGAAAATGACAATCATGGAAAATGAAAAAATAAGGCAGATACATTACTAAAAGTAATTTTATTTAGTTTATAAGTGCTGTATAAATGGTATAAAGGTGTTGGTAGTGTCTGAAAGCTGACCTTTCAGTTGTCCTGCCCCCACTGTGCTTTTATCCAGAAGTTTCTCCTTCCAGTCAGCATTCAGCAGCTTCTCAATGGTAGGCATTACTGTAAACAGGACACAACAGGTACTCAGCAGAACCGCACTGGGCTGCACTAGATGGCGTGAAAAATATTTTCCGTCAAATAAAATCTATCTGACACCAAACTACTTTCTCAGCCTCTCCTCTGCCTTCCTAATGGCATTGATTGAAGAAGACATTTGAGGTGCCGAAGGGCAGAGGTTGTTTGCGCGTCTGAGAGAAGTTTTGAGTGTTTGAGTGGATCAATATTTGGACAGAGAACAATCCAAGGTCAGCTAGTGGATAGAACTTTAGAAAAATTTAAGGCGAAGAGTGCAGGCTGGTGAAAGGCTTGAGGGCACGGAGAGTCTCGGGAGCGGCTTGGAGAGCAGCCTTTTACTCCGCATGTGAGGGACTGAACAAAATCAGACAAAAAAAAAAGCACCCTGATCCCCCCGAACCCATTCAGGAACCAAAACAACACCCTCGCTTCACCAGACAAGCCGTCACTTCTATGCATCGATTTTCAGCAGACTGAATTGTTTAATGCTGAAAAGCAGCAGAATGCGGTGCACTTAAACACATAAGATATGGAGTCGTCAAAGTCTGGTCGGTGAGAAAATTGTATGGCTGTGTGTATAAGTAAGAGAGAAAGACTCCCATTGAAAGAAATAAAATGGGTGCAGGAAGGAGACAGACTGTGGAGGTGCACTGACACCAGGGTTTTGAATCTAACGTGGTGAGAACTTTGAACGTTGAGGTGAATTTAAAGCAGATCCAAATAGAAGTCAGTTTACGGTCTCACATGCTACTGAGTGCTACAGAAACAACCTGATCTATAGCATTAAAAGCGCATCAACTGCAGTTTTCATTCACTGATCATATGTTTGCATGTTAAATATTAAAGATATATAACATATATAATATATATAATACTATGTGCAGAGTGGGAAAACATCTAACTTTGGTGTCCCCCAGTGGTAGTGCACTTATCGATTCACTGCTTGTTAGAATGCTAACATTTGCTAATTATCACTAAACACTTTGGAGCAGTGGTGCCAGAATGACTTTCGAAGTGGGGGGGCATCCAGCTTCCGATGATGTAATACGCCAGTGAACCTCTTCATGCCAACTTCTTTTCAATCGGTCTCTAGTCTGTGCTTGTACAGTTTCATGAGGCTGTGATAATCCTAGAGGTCACAATAGGTCATTTAATACAGTGAGGTTTCCAAGGAAAGGTCACACTACAATGAAATGGCTACTATGAGAATTAACTTCATCACACATGAGTACAATTGGGCTCATTGACTCCACAAGAAATATTCAAATACACTAGGTGAAAATATTTGCATTTGCATGCTAAAAACTGCATGGGATTTGCATAAAGTGGGCATGTCAGGGGAAACTTTGGGGTACGCATAGAACCCATTTTCATTCATTTATCCTAAAGGTCAGAGGTTTTTTGCCAGGTTTACTTTTTTCGTAGCAATGGATGCCTTAGGTCGTCTAGTTTAATATGATACAAGCATATTCACTATAGCTTTGAAACTGAGCCCACTACAGCCTCTGAACAACAGTAATGTCGGCCACGGATGTATTCGTTGGCATGGAATTGAAGAGCTTACCATAACACCTCAAACTCTCATTGTTCATTTCATTCCGGAGCCAGTGCTCTGGAGTCAGCTGGACTCAAGTATTGGGCAAATTGATTTAGACCCGAATTTATTCTGTGAGAGCTGTTAATATCTGTTGCAAATAATATTATATTATAATATTTTTTATTTAAGACCGAGAATGTCAACCTGCTGGAGGCATGAGTGAATAGTTGGGGGATCCTAAAAGTCATTAGGGTTCACTCTGTGGGGACCATGAATGTCTCTGCACCGAATGTCACAGCAGTTCATTCAATAGTTGTCAAGACATTTTATCCTGGTACATGGCCATCCCTAGAGCCTCGGTGCTAGTGTGTTTAAAACAAGACCCGAGTTTTAGTAAAACATAATTATCCTTAAGTATTTAAAATCAAATTATCATAATTATGAGACAAATGAATAGCCTAGATGAAAATACATTTTCAATCTGGCTCAGTTCACTGATGGATGCTCAAAAAAGTATCAACACAGCTCTGTAAAAAGCTATTTAAGAACCCTTGGGATAAGATTATTTTGGCAACATATTAAAAACAGTTCACTGGATAAAAACAGTGTGTTAGGTTAGGCCAAATAAAAGAGAATTAACTCTCCCCACAGTCACAGTTCTTCTAAATAACAGGAGCTACGCCTTCAACGTCACAAAGAGCAGATATTTTTCAGTTTCATATTGTGACAAAGTGCTTGTCATTAAATGATCAATACTAGGACAGCTTATTTTGTCTTGGCAGCACTATCAACACTAGTCCTGACACTACAGAGCAGAAAAGTGACTGAGAGACACTTTTAAAAGTTTAGACCTACCTTCCTTGAAGTTGGATTGTCCCTCTGGTCTATCATGTGTCCTGGCCTCCTTCAGTCCCATGGGGCTTTGCCTGTGAGGCAGCTCCTTACCTGGAGAGCCCTCCTGTCAGGACACAGAATGAGCCCATCAACCGACAAAGCATCACAGCAGGGTTAGGAGAAATGTAGGTTTTACTCTGACAAATCAAACTGCGACACTTAATGCCTGTTGACGTCCTTTCTCTCTGTTGTGCCTTTTGTGACATCCTTACCGAAGGGGAGCAGGAGAGCGGCGGCGTCAACTGGCGGGCCTCCAGTGGATGATTTCCGGACCAATCGCTTGAGGGAGACGTCTTACGAGGTTCAGTGTTGGTAATGGCTCCACCTAACCCGCTGGACTCCTCCTGTTCTACTTTGACATCAACACCCGCCATGCTGACATCCCTGCTGGAGAGGAGGTGCAGCGCTGGAGGGCTGGGCTCAACCATTCTGTGCAAAGACAAACAACCCATGAATCTAGGTTTGGAGTTCGGTGGGAGGTTTGGGCATTTGATTTGGTTGGCATTATCATTACAGCACAGAGCAGAGATCAAGGTAAAGGCAAGAAACTTTAACACATGACAAAATGATGCAGGTTCGTTCGCTGAATGTGATCATCTGTTTCAGGGCTAGCTGCTTTGTGTGAAATGAACTCTGCAACATGAAGAAGTTAAAGCAGCTTGAGGAAAAGAGCAGGTTGACTCAGTGGGCCTAACAAAATAAGAGTCTACAGCCATGCTAGTGGCTCTGTCACTTAACACAGAGCGGTGCTTTGAGCTCACGATGATATATTAGCATGTTAACATTTGCTGATTAGGACTAGACACAAAATATATCTGAGGCTGATGGGAATATAATTAGTTTTGTGGGTATTTGGCTATAAACTACGGAAGCCCTAAAGGGCCATGTATTCATAAATGTGATAACGAGTTAATTTTCTCGAGATCCCGAGATAACAAAACTTTGTTTTCCCGAGATAACGACTGTGATATGATAACTGTGGTCAAGCCAGCCATTACTTTGATCTCCGAGGTCAAATCAGCCGCACTTTATTCCTGGCTATGGATGGTATATTTATACACATATAGAATACAAATATACTTAATATCAAGCATTTTTACTGCACCAATTTGGAGAAATTCAACAATAAAATTCCACATTGTACCTGCTTTTACAGTACATCAAATATATGAAAATATGCCACTTGGAGATACAAATATGGAACTTTTGTTTGTGCATTTCTCCACATTGTTGCAGTAAAAATGCTTGATATTAAGAATGTTTTTTATTCATCATTGAATGAAACACTTTAATGTAACATATTCTTTTTTAAATGTAGGTTTGAATTATAGCTTACTGTTCTTAATACCTTTATTTTGAAAACCGGAAGTGAATACGCTGTAAATTTAAGTGTGGCTGATTTGACCACGGAGATCGGAGTAATGGCTGGCTTGACCACAGTTATCATATCACAGTCGTTATCTCGAGATCCCAAATTAATTATATCGTTATCACGGGAAAACGGAGGAAATAAAATGTATGAATACATGGCCCTTTAGGGCTTCCGTAATAAACCAATGTATTGGATGAACTACAATTTTTGTCCTGGGGATTTAAGTTATTCATCTTCTGGGGACAATGAAAGTCTACCGAGATGTTGAAATTTCAGGTTAGACTTGACCTTGAATATCGTTAGCAAATTTCATTGCAATCCATCCAACAGTTGTCAAGACAGTTCATTCTGAACTACAAATGTTAAACCTCATGGTGGCACTAGAGGAAAGGTCAGAGGATTGCCAAAGTGAGTAGGATTCATCCTCTGGGGACTATGAAGGTCATACAATAGTTATTGAGATATTTCAGTCTGGACCAAAGTGCGACTGACTGACGTTGCCATCCTTAGGACCATCTTGCTAGCACACCTAAAAACTGCAAGGCAAAATCATGTAAGCCATCCTTCAATGGGTCCTTAAGGAGGCTTTCATAAGTTCTTCAGCAAAATGAAGAATACTGTGAATTCTCAAATAAAACTGGTATTAAAATATTACCCAAGGGCATGACCAGCATGAATAACTAAAGGTTGGCCCTTAATAAAAGAAAACATTGAGGTGTACTGTACTATTATAACTCACATGATAAATTCATCTGTGCTGCTCAATTCAGCTCAATTTTCCTTTTCACTCAGTAATTAATCCCAATAATTTAAGCTGCCATCAATAGAACTCATCACTCAACACAAAACCTCCTGCAGGCCTGCATGTACAGGGAGGGGTTGTGGCCGTTGAGTCACTGGAAGGCTGTGAAACACCTGTGCATGATATGTTCAGTTTCATAGACAGTTTCGCAAGAACAACAAAGTAGAGGTGATTGGAATTAATTGGTGAGTAAGAAGAGTGTTTCTGTTAAAAAGAAAAACTGACAGGAACAGAGTGGTGAGTTTACTTGACGTTATTATTGTAGTTCTGTGGGAGTCTGCATCAACACCATATTGAGCAGATCACAGGGGGCTTATTTCTTCTTAGAATACGATAAAAGAAATGCTTTAGAAATCATCCCAATTACAGAATGTATGAGGCAGATAGTGAGTCCAATGGTAGATTTCACTGTCACTACTGTTGGTCCCCTCACAGTGGACCCAGTGGGCCCAAAACCTCTTCACATGGGGGGTCTCTGGTGTCTCTGAACCGCTGTTTTAGGTCACTGCTGAAGTCAAGGTCAAGGGTTAGATGGTGTTTGTGTTACCACCACCTAAAGTCACAGCCAGGCTTATTGTCTAAGTGTGTGGTGTGTGTGTGTGTGTGTGTGTGTGTGTGTGTGTGTGTGTGTGAGACAGTGAATAATAGGAGGTTTTAGGGGAGGGAGACAGACAACGCCTCAGTGAGGGAGAAAAGGAGAGAAAGGAAGAGAGGACAGGTTGAGTGAGAGAGGTTTGAACCACGGTGAACTTGAACGTATCAACTCAGGCTTGTGCATGTATGTTTGTGTGTTGTGTGTGTGTGTGTGTGTGTGTGTGTGTGTTATTTCCCAGCTCTGCAGCAAGAGGAAAGAAAAACACAGCAGACAGCAGAACAAAACAAACAGAACACACAAGGGCAAAAAGTGCACATATATATTAAGAGGCAGAAAAAAAGCCATTGTTGGAGCCGGGGAACAAAGGAAGCCGGGACAATGGGGGAGAGGCTGACAAAAGCCGCCGGCCGCAGGAAACAGGCCGGATAACAATGCCAGCGGAATGTGCCGACCAACTCGGGAACACAGCAAAAAAATGCGGAGCGCCACCGTTCTGCGGAAAGCATAATAATGATTAGAGCCCCCCCCCTCCACTTCACCCAGCTCTCTCTGCCGGCACACTGTGATTCTGAACAAAGCCACCTGTCTGCCAGGGTCCAAGGCTCCAAACCTCAGTGATGTATGCTTGTGTATGTGTATGTGAATGTGAGTGTGAGTGTGTGTGTGTGTGTGTGTGTGTGTTTTTTTAAAGCTGCACCAATAAAATACAGTACAGAGCCTAGATGGAAAAGTGAGGCTAATACGGTTAAAGCCCGCCTCATCCTCTGCAAACTGAGAGGCAATGAATTGGACCCAGGAAGTGATGAATCAGTGGATCAAGTAGTGCAACACTTAACTGTCTTCACAACAAGAGTGACAGAGAAATGTGAGTCCATCCACCAAGTCACACAAGTCAATGCACTCTGGTTGACTGTATTTTTGGGACAGCTCAACACAATTGCCCTATTGTTCTTCACTGAAAAGCTTTTTAGAAATAAAGTTGCAGTTTTCTTTTAAGTATGTTTACATTCTTTGTTGCTCACAAAACCACACTGTGTGTATCCTTGAGGCCTAACAAACGGGCTCAGTGTATTTCCTTCCTCCAATTTGCTTATCTTACCTTTAGCTGATGCAATGCTACGTCTCTTGGCAAATGACAGGCACTAACTGTCGTTCACATGTCAAATGAAATGTGGCGCCCGGTTAGCTCAGTGGGTAGAGCTGGCGACCCATGTACCGAGGCTGAGTCCTTGCTGCAGCGGGCCAGGGTTTGAGTCCGACCTGCAGCCCTTTGCTGCGTGTCATCCCCTATCTCTCTGCCCCCCTTTCCTGTCTACCATCAGCTGTCTCTATCAATTAAAGACAATAAAAACCCCCAAAAATACTTCCAAAAAGTTGAATGAAATGTGAAATAGCATGAACCCGTCGCTAGGAATCACGATACACAACGATACACAATAGTATCTACTTTACTAAAAATGTATTAAGGAGTTGTGGGAAATGTGGAAAGGTTCTCATTTGATTTTACCATACAATTATATATACATATTAAAAAACACTTGGCTCATTAATCTTTTTTTAAAAAGTAGAATAAAGGGAACTATATCTGAATGTCATTCTACAATCTTGTGTTGTAACAATAAAATGGCCTTGAACCCTTTTACTGAAGTAAACATCTGAATACTCCACCACTGGATTACAACATTTAAAAAAGTGATGTGTAAATATTCACATGCTGCAACAGTAGAATAAAGGTGGTGAAAGGGAAAGTGAGAGACAGCAGCAGAGATTCCTGCGGCTGCCTTTGAAGGCGATCCACTTCATTTTTAAAATCAACTCTTACACTTTTCACCGCCTGTTTCTTTCTGCCCAGTGCCTTCACTAACAAGGAGAGACACATTCATTTAACAGCTTCATGGAGTTTGGCATGAAGCTCTCCTACAGCCAGACAACATGAAAAGAAAACACAAAAAAAACCTACCAGCATTCTGCCAAATGCATAACCACTGTTGTTACTGCATTTTTAACACAAAGCCACCTGTCTGCCGAAGCCCTAAACCTGCACAAACTGCGCGTGAATGTGCGTGTATTTATACCTGTGTGTGTGTGTGCGTATTCAAACTCTGAATCATAATAAAACCATTTCACACAGCTGACAGTAACTAAAAAGCCCTGTAGAACATTAAATACAGCTGCAAGCGGGGGGAACAACAGCACTCAAACTCATTTGAGGCCACCTGCTTGACTACTGTTGACTTTGAACACGATATCACACTCAGTTATTTGTGTGTGTTTGTGTGTGCGTGGATATGTGTCTGTGTTTGGGCCAAAATGTTGTTTTCAGGTCCAAAATCGAAATTTCCAAAACAAAAAAAAACTATTTTTACTCTTTAATTTTAGTGTCCCATGATCTAAATGCTGTTTCCTGCATTGTGATACTTGTCATGTTGGAATAAAATATCAGCTAACAGCAACTTTAAACCAACAAGCATCTGTATCAGCCTAATCCTGTCTGGTTGCTATTTTCAGGTTTGCTGTGCGGTTTTTCTGAGTGTTAGAAGGGAATGAGAATGAAGGGATGAAGATGGAGAGGTGGGAAACTGTTTAGCCAACACTGCAGCGGCCGCCGTCGGTGTCGGTGAGGGGTTGATTGTGTGGCGGGAGGGGGGTCGGGCTGGCAGTGGCAACACACCGAGTTTTGTCCCACGCTGGAAGTTATTCCTGGGTCTCCCCTCCACGTTCCACACAGGCTGAACTGTAGAGCTGCCACAGGTGGCTTTCACACGCCTCTGTGCAGACTCTGCGTGTGTGACCCACTGCAGAGGTATGCACAGAATCTCAGGGACCCATCGAGCCGTTGACAGCGAGGAATGCATCAAGGTGTGTGTGTGTTTTACTAGCACAAAGGTTTTTTGTTTTTTTTAAACAATGCCTTTAGCGTCTTACCTAGAACAATACCAACCAGTCAAGGTTATTGCTTCCCTCCTCACCAGTCTCATCTACTTAAACACACACTTAGCCTATCTGCAACCGACTGCACCCATGTGGAACCTGACCTTGTGTATGCATGTATGTAGTTTGCATGTGTGTGTTGCATGATTTGAATAGTATCGCCTTCCTACGAGGTTATCTGATTGAGGCCTGTTTTCCGACCACCTACAGTGTTGTTCAGCTTTTATAGGCACTCACCACATGCCGTTAAGAAATCACAATAAAACAAACCTCAGAGCAGCTGTTGAGGTAAACAAAGTGGAACAAAGTGACCAAAACTACTATTAAAGATTTCTGTGACACTTTTCTCACATTAAAAATATATATAATTGAGCACATTAAGGACTGTAGTGGTGGGTTCAGCTCAAACAGGAAACAGAGCATAAAGTGCAAAGCGAGAGTGGTCGCTTGTAGTAAGAAACCCACAGAGAATTATGACCCAGTTCTCCAGTTCGACTAACCTCTAGTGAGCCCTTTAGCCTCTTTTAGCTTGTTTTGGTTGTCGTAGCCCACAAACTCTGCTCTTATAAACCCATTTCAGCTGCAGCAGTCTAAATAGGCAACTGCTTGTTAACATGTGAATTTAACAAGTTGATAATAGTGTAAAATTTTTTCTGAGAATGTCGCCACCGTTAATAATACTGTAAACATATAATATTGCAATACTTTTATCAGTGGGCCACAGGCTCAATCAGCATTGTGTTGCCTCGTTCAGCAATGGTGAATTAAGAGACATTCATTCAGCCATGTTACAAGTAATGTCTGTTTGATATTCCTGAGCTAACATACTGACTTGTTTCTAGGAAATTCCTGACAGCCAAATGAAACAGCAAAGGAAACCAATACAACATGTAATCACAGTCAAATCTTGATGCTAACAGCAGTCACTGCAGAGGAAATCTCGTGCACATTAATTTTATCTGATGAAGATCCAAACATTGTTAATAAACTAAGCACAAATGACTGACAGCATGTAGGATTCGTTGTCTTTTTCACAGTCAAGAGTTTTTGATCCTACACATCTGTCACTTTCTGGTGTACAGGAACTTTGTAGTAACTTTTCACTACAGGGAAATCTCACAGGACAATACCCAACAAAAGACTTTTACATTTGGAAAATATAACCTGAAACTATATCCATGGCTAGATAGAGAAAGCTGCAGACAGCTGCTTTCAGCTAAAAAGCTCTGATAAACCCACTATACACAATCAAAGTTAGTGAAACAACATCTTGCAGATAAAAACAAACTATTTCCATTCTTTAGCTGCTAGAGTTGGTGTAGACCAAAACAGCTAAACGGAGAGTGAATACTATTACATTCACCTGGTGGCAAGAAACACGACAGGGAAATCTTACGGGAGAATACCCAGCAAAAGCCTTTTAAACTGGAAAATAAAACCTGAAACTATATGCATGGCTAGACAGAGTGAGAGAGAAAGGGCACCTTCGTAATTTGGGTGAACTGAGCCTTTAAAAGTAGCCCATTGTGGCTGTGAGCTGTGCTGTTAGAGAACTACACTTGTCCTGTCCCCCACTGTGAACTGAACGCTCCTGCCGCAGCAGAGAGGGAGGCGACGGAGGATGACAGTGGATGGAGGGAACATGCCTCTGCCCTCAGATAAAAATCAGCTCCTCTCATTTGAGCGCTGACAACACTGAAACCCTACACTTCCCACGACACAAGAATCACTTCACACAAAACCTTCAGTTACCCAACAAGTTGTAACACGTAAAACCCAACATTTCCCCCCCAGGGGATTGGCAATGCAAATCCCTTCTGTTGTTCTCCCTTTCTTTTCTTTTCTTCCTTTGTTTCCTTATTCTTTCTCTCAGTGTTTTTCTTCCCCCTCCCGACAGGAGCAGCTTGTTGGGTTTTATATCGTCCTTGTCGCTTTCCAACTAGGGCCTGAGGCAGAATAGCAGGGAGTGCACAAAAGACAGAGAGAGAGAGTGCCAGGAGCCGGTCTCAGCAGTTGAAAGCAGCAGGATAAAGTGTTAGACATCTAAAGAGGTTCACTTGGTGATAAACAAATAAAGACATTCTCATTGTCAACCCTGAGACTGACAGCTGTAATGGCAGAAGGTTTCACACAGGAATGTATCAAAGACGGAAAATCACAACATGTCTCAGTCAGCTGCATCAAGCACAACAGCCTGTCAAAAAAATATGTAATGTAAAATATCTCACACGCAGATCTTTGCAGATTTCCAGTCCCATCACACTCTGTCGCCCGATGAGAAACATTTGCGATACGCATTTTATGGCAGAGCTCTGTACAGCAAGTTTCCAACCTGCTGTGCAGTCATGTTAAGACAAGTGTAAACCGATGCATAAACAAATGTTTGGGGAAATGTTTAACAGTTAGCAGTATTTGCTTAGGGATGATAAAATGATCCAGCGTTCCGTGCCAGCGACTGCCTGCCTGCCCACAGGGCCTGGCTCGGGCTGTCAATGGCAAGAGCCTCTATCAAACAAGATGCCGCACCTCATCACAAATCTTTTTTTTTTTTTAAATCTGCCGTGACTCATCTGGGTTCTTTTAACCTGCATCTTCTCCTTTGACTGAAAATCAGTGAGGGATGTCACTGTACTTAGATTCAGGTCATCAGAAACAGCCAAGCAATGATTTTGAATGATTAAAAAAATAAATAAAATTCAAAGCCGAGTTAAACTTACTGCTGTCAAAATATGTAAGTTAGGTTAAGCACATTTACAGTAAACAGTTTCAGTTTTAAAAACATTTAAAAGAGCTCTCATTCCTCCATCGACCCTGTAGTTTTCTGTACTGACCTGGTAGGGAGGAGTGGACGTGAGGAGATCCAACACTCCCTGACTGGAACAGAGCTGCTGACACAAGTCATAGTGACTGGCTTTCCCTCAGCAGTAACGCCTGTCTTTTCTACTCTTCAGTTACCTCTGACCCCCTCCCTCCCCTTCTCCTACCCCCATCTCTTCTCTGAAGAGGGGAAGTACAAAGAGCCTCTTCAAATCCCACCGTACAGGGATTTCATTTGCATAATAAGCATGCGGCTGCAGGTAACCGTCACTGCAGCCCCGATGTGTGCGATACCGATCGAACATCAAGCCACCAACAGGTGTGATAGTGTTGTGATAAGAGCATTCATCGGCGTCAGACACTTTATTCCTAGTAATGATTCCCTGGACTGGGGAAAGTGAGGTCAGAATAATGACAGGGCCATAAAGGCCAGGAAATAACGCAACATGCAGATAACAAAGGGAGATAGACTCAGACTCCGTTGTCACTGCTGTTTGATAAATTTTTTAATTGAGAAGAGAAGAAAATGTCAAATTTAAACCAAGTTCTAGTCACAATACCCTGATTATTAAATCAGTAATGCACTAAAAAGCTTTTTCTGGTTTTCATTAAATCCTGATTTTTGGCATTTTTGGAGTCAGAAAGGAACCAAAAGCCTAATTAGGCTGTCATGAACCGTAGTTTGTCATAAATGATTCAGCATGTTGTGACTCTCATTGATCAAATGAAGTAAATATAAACTTCGTTGCCATGCATGTTGAATGTTGGCTGTTTCCCACTCCACCAAGGAAGTCGGCCACAGAAAAACTACTGTTAAACTTCATTACTAGCCCAACTCAACCTGCCTGTATTTGGAACAGGCCTCTATATTGGACAGGCCTTTAATTCCTTTTGCACAAAACTTGTGCTTGTTTATTTAAACCAATATGAACATTATCTGTATGAAAATTAGGCTATTGCATAACATCTCAATTGAACTTCGGCCCGTCCGATATACCGGTTGATATCATCGGTCGACAGTGGTCTATTCCGGTATATAATGCAAAAAGGCTTGTAGTTTTTACAGTACTGATGTTTAGCTATTAACTTTATTTTCATTTATTCTTCATTTTCTCTGTGTTCATTTCTAGAGTTGGTTGACATTGTGGCCTTTATATTAAATTATATAATATGTTATAAAGTTATTTGTTTTAGAAAAACGGCCTTCTACGAGTACGTTTGTGTAGTCATATCGGTGCAATTTTGCTGTGAAAGGGCAATACAATACATATCGCATACTGTAAGAAAGGCGATATATTGGGTTGGTTTTTTTTATCTAGTTTTATGAAGTTTAATGAATCAATGAAAGAAGCATTTTCAGCTGCCATATCAATAATTGGTGAATTTTTCCCTTCTAAAATCAGTATCTGTTTCAAAAAAACCTATATTTATCGGACTCTACAAAAAATCCAAAGTGGGATACTTTGTCAGTGTTAGATATATTCTTTATAGTACAGCAACGTCTGAAAACAAGAAACCTCACAAAAAGTTCTACCGCTCGCAAACTGTGAGTGTGTGCGTTCTGGGTGAAAGCCCAGTAAAGCTCCAGTTACTCTTTCCGCATTGCCGCAAGGGTCTGCTTGACTTAAATGTCATCATCAGCCCATGTCAGTGAGGGGAGTGAGGGGACTGTAACGAGAACCATGCGCTCCAACTGCACATGTGTGAACACATCCGCCTACGCAGACACCCAATAATAAACAGAACTGCATCTACCTGTGTCCAGTGTCCTTTATTAGGCAGCGTTAGGTGGTGTAATGAGCTCAGCAGATCAATTATTGATCCAATCTGATCAGGAGCATTCAGTCGGTACATTTAGGTGAATTCAAGTGATGGCAAGGTCAGATGTATGCTGGGATATGCAGACCACACACTCAATGCTCACTATGTTTAGATCTATACACTGTACACAAATGATACACTGAACGAGAACCAACTGAGACACAAATGCCTCTGTGATGTGCTTCCAGTCTACACAAAGACAAAATGGAAAAAGACACGTTTCTTCTGTCCCGTTCTGCTAACATCAACAAGTGTGTCAGTCACCAGAGAGCGAGCCAGCGCGATGGTCCGTAGGCAGACTTACTGAAAGGAATAAAAAACTGGTTCTTCCTGTCAAAATCAACAAATGCTGTAATGAGGTGTTGAGGATGAAAATAACCTGGCTGAACTACTGCAAGCTTGACATTTTGTCCAAAGCTTAGGAACTGCAAATTCAGAGCCGCTGTTGATGACAACCAGAGATGTCGACGAAGCCCTAAATCACTCTTCAATCAGTCTTCTTATGGCTGACAAAGAGCCTCCACTTGCAAGTGACCTCCAAAATCAAAAAGGTGGTTCACAGACCTTTTCTTCTCAAAGTTTTTTAGCTTTTCCAACAGTTCCAACCTCGCTTTTATTTACCACTACCGGACTGACTCTTAGATGAGTTCAAAAACAGCCTTTCAGTGAAATTTCAAGGCCTTCCGAGAGAACGCTTACACTGAATGTGATGAATGAGATCACACTGACAGATGGATTCTCAAAGAATTGTGTGCGTATGTTTGTGGTATGATATTTTTTCTTATTGGCGAGGTTGGTAAGATGTCGCCACACACACACACACACACACACACACACACACACACACACACACACACAGAGCAACAGACACACACAGTTGTGGAACAAAGCTGCCTTGCGTTGCTGACTGGGCCTCATTAGAGAATGAGCTCTCAGGACTGGAGACACAAAAGCCTTGCCCTCTTCTCCTTTCCTTCCCCTCTCTTCCTCTGTTCTCTTGGCCTTTTGATGTCAAGGGTACTGAACCATATAGTGCGTAGTCCAAAGAATAAGCTCATCAAGAATACACACTCAGTTTCCTCTCTTTTTTTTTTTTTTATCTTGCTCTGAGTGTGTGTTAGTGTGTGTGCTGAGAAGCAGAGAGAACAGAGAGAGCTACAAGCCCTGATAAGGTGCTGTTGTTCTGCGGTCGCTGGTCAGTTCATCACACAAAGAGCAGTGTTGGGAACTCCAGCGCTGCGATTGAGTGATAGAGACATCACAAAGACTACATTTTACTCCCCTTTTCCTCTTGGAGTTCAGGGGCTGTCCCATAGAGGCCCACCCACTGCATACACACACACACACACACACACACACACACACACACACACACACACACACACACACTCAAATACAACACATTTCTATCTCATTCTGTCCTATTTCCCCCCCATAGCCAGTGATGCCATACATATTAGATTAATACCAGACAAAGTAGAAGTTACATGAAGGAATGACTCAGTAAGGAATGAATAGAAAGAAAGTGTGATACTGATTCACTCACGCACATTCATTGTCAGTGGCAAATTAATTAATATGGACGGGGAACATTTCTGCCGTATGATCACAAAGTTTCTGTTTCTGATGAAAAGATCATTTGTGTTGGAAAAATGGCAGCTGTAGTAAATTTGAGCTAGTTATTAAGTCACACATTAGGGCTCATTTCTAATCCGAGTTATGTGTTTGGGATGAATAAGAGCACATCCGCCCATCAACACACACACACACACACACACACACACACACACACACACACACACCGCCCTGTGTTAATGCATGACCAGCAGCACAACAGGCAAACAAAAAGTGTTTTATGTGATAGACAAGGAAGAGAATGGCAACGCTAGTTAAATTTAATAAAATGAGACACCAGTACTGCCTTCACAGGAGAGGAGAGGCAAGACATGGAATTAATGCCACAGCAGAGAGGGCTTATTTACTTTAGATAAAAAGTTGGAAGTATGACATTTAGAGAGTATTGCTGGACATTATGGATATGGAAGGAATCAGCAGTTAAGATGATGAATTACTCGTGCTAGCCGCGCTAGTAGACCTTACCAGAGCTAAGCTTTTTGTATGCTGACAAAGTGTTTCGTCACTTAGCGTACAATAGAATTGTCAGATGAAGTGCTGCAGTACATATACTGCAGTTTACTTTAAAATATGGACAGTAAAACCCAACAGACGTGTCTTGCTATTTTATTAAGACATGAAAGAAACCCTTAATGAGACAGAATGCACAGAAGCTACTTTACTTTGCGGTCCTATCGTGACCATATTCTCAAACCTCCAAACTGGCTCTGTTAAGTGTACCACACATGCATGCGCTTATGCACGCACCAACGTTTTCATCAGGATGGGGGACAGAAAATAAACATCTGTGTAAGCAAAAGCAAGTATAATATTATAATAATTATTTTAACTGTGGCGATGACATTTTAGGGTTTCACAGACATTTGTGGTAGGGTAGTAACTTCCAACTGCTAGATAGCAGTGTTATAAACTGAGGGCTATGATGTTGGATGTTACAGGGACGGTGATAAATACAAATGCAGATACCACTGATTGCATAAAACACTTTTTTTTCTCTTTTTTCTTTACTACTTAAAAGAAAATCACAACATATTGCAATATATTGAATCGTAACCTCTGTACATATCGCATCGCTAGACTCTTGGCAATACACAGCCCTAATTTGTCATGACTTGGGACACCTTGAAATGGGAGAAAGGATGTCTCTGGCATTATAGTTATTCATTCATTTGCTGCCTTGCTACATCTTAAACAGACAAAATATAGACAATGGTGTAACATGTATTTCACTTTAACCCCTTATCTGCCAGTAAGATCTGCATGTGACTCACCCCAGAACCTCACAGACAGGCTCATTTTCTTAACTAAACCACTAAGACTGTTGTCGGGAGATCAGGGCCGACAATTTCATTTTGATAAAGTTCTTTGTAGGCTGCAGCCCTTGATATAGGAATGAGTCAGGCTTTGTTTTAAACTCTCTGCATGTTTTTTGTCATATAACTTCAGTTTTGACATTTGTTAAGTAGTAAAATCACAATTGTTCTTGACAGAAGAGCAGGAAACTTTCTAATTCTTCTAAAAAAGGTTTTAATGCTTCTACAGAACTGATAAACACAGATGGCAACAGTTTTATAGTGTCAGCTTTGGTTTCCCGTGTGACAAACTTATCTAGTAAACATGGCTCCGGCCCACACTAGTGAGCACGTAACCATGCACCTCATAGTACTGAGAAGCACACACTCTGATTGAAATGCTAAAAAAACCAGATACTTTGGGCTTTTGTTGCAGCCTACAGTTTGAACTGTGCATCTACAACATAAGAGGCTTTTTATTAAACCGTGGGATGTGTATTTACGTAGTAGCATGTGATTTTGCTGTTCGCCTAAAAGTGCAAAATTGTTTTCTCATCTTTGTCTGGAAGAACTACGACTGCCCTGTCAGACTGAGCAGAAAGTGCAAAGCGGAAGGATGGATACATCTGTATGAATACTAATTGGAAACCAGAGCCATAGTCTTTGCATTTTAAAGTCCAATACAAGCGACACGACTATTTGTGAGGGTTTTACAAGCACAGAAAACACTTTTTAAGTGAGATGTAAAAGGTTCAGAGGACTGCTTTCGGTAATCTTCCCAGTCAACAGGTGTGAGACTGGAGGTAAGTGCACAGTTCGGAGTTCACAGCCTCTCCCGGCGGCAGTGTACTGCAGCGGTGCGGTGCTGCTCTAATGCAGTGCTTTCAAGCTCAGATTGTTTGTGATTTTCAGCAGAATTAGTGTTTCAACGTCAACAAGATGAGAAACAATACGACAGGACAAGTCTTTTGCACGTACGAGGCTCAGTGTTTTGTTATCGCTGTTTGTGTCTGTCTCTATAGCCGGGGGAACATGTTTTGAGGGCTGCGGCAAGAGAAAAAATAAAGAACGTCAAACACACGACTAGAATATCAGATGAACTTAGAGCAAAATATATGGTAAAGAAATTGTTACTTTATTACTTATTTAACACAGTGTTGTCAAAGTGTTCATGCTGGAGACACAGATTACCATAGAGACAAAATGTCTTTGTTTGCCCCTGTGTATGTATACTACACTGCAGTACCTTTAAAGCTGCAGTAGGTAACTCTGATAAAGATAACTTTTTCTCATATTTGCTGAAACATATTTGACTTTCACTATGTCCTGACAGTAGTACATGAAAAAATCAGGTTCATCTGGCTCCTCCTAGTGCTCCTAATGGCATTTCCAAGAATCCACTGGACCTGAACAAAAACAACCAATCAGAGCTCAGAAAAATAGTTGACTGTTGAGTCCCATTGCCAGGTCGTCTAATATTGATGCTTGGAATAAGACTAAACAATCACCTCTCTTCAAGCCACCAGAGTGTATTTCTATCTTTCTTGGCTCTGATTGGCTGTTTTTGTTCAGGCCTGGTGGATTCTTGGAAATGCCAGTAGGAGCACTAAGAGGAGCCAGAGGAACCTGATGTTTTCACAGATCATCTGTCCCATGTACTACTGTCAGGATATAGTGAAAGTTTCAGCAAATATGCCAAAAAAATGTTTTTATAAAAGTTACTTACTGCAGCTTTAAGATGC
Source organism: Dicentrarchus labrax (assembly GCF_905237075.1). Taxonomy (NCBI): domain Eukaryota; kingdom Metazoa; phylum Chordata; class Actinopteri; family Moronidae; genus Dicentrarchus; species Dicentrarchus labrax. The sequence goes on from NW_026136711.1 coordinate 8,975,963, forward strand.
AAATACTGTACTTTTTACTCAACCACATTTAAATTTCTTTTCTTTTTTTAATATTCAAAATATATTATCAGACTCCACTGCTGTACATTAAACTACTCAGTAGTAGACAAATCTAAAGTTAAATTGTTTCCATATTAACCAAATATGCCCTTAAAATACAGGTTAATGCATTAGTAAATATAATTCAGCAGTGTAATTTATATAACATTTAATGAGGTATTCTGCATTATGAGTACATTTTCCTGATTATACATTGTACAGAAGGTTTTGGTAATTTTACTGAATTATAGGATTTGAATACATCTTACAATATATGAAAATGTCCTACAATAAAAAAAACAATAAGTGACTTATAGTTGATCATTTCGAATTCCTTTCAGTTTATTAGTCAGAAATAAATCATCTCCAACAGTTCAGACTTTGTGACTTTATGTCTCGAATGCATTGACAGTGATCTCCATCACGTAAAACATGTCTGCTGTGTTTCCATCCTGCTCTCCCTCTCCCTGACCTCTCTCTCTCTCTCTCTCTCTCTCTCTCTCTCTCTCTCTCTCTCTCTCTCTCTCTCTCTCAGAGGCTTTCTAAATAAGATGTATAAATAGGCTGATGACACAACTGCGCCCTTCACAAAGACACCGAGGAGAGAGAAAAGAGAGGAGAACAGGACTCTGGCTTTAGTCACGGCCGCTTTATTCTTCTGCTTTTCAGAAGCACAGGTTAAAAGGCAGCCATTTTTCTTTTCAAGCCTCCCTCCCCTCTCATCCCTCTTTCTCTCCCTCTCTCTCCCCCTCTCGCTCTCTGAAACAGGTCGTCTATTGTGGCGGCTAGCGAAAGGCTACTGTGGCATTTATCAGAGAGTAGGAGGAGGAGGAGGAGGAGTGGGGGGAGAAGACAAAACACTCCCAATAAAGAGATAGAACAAGAGAAAGGGAAGAAAGGATGTGTATGAAGGCCACTTTTTTTTTTCCCTCTTCCTTCACAAAGCCCCCCCCAACACCACCCCCACACCCTTTCCACCCCCCTGCTCCTCCAGGCTAGCTCAGACAAAGGAGGCCCGACTCTCACAATGTGCTCCCTCCTTTAGCCCGGCACACTTTATATCCTCACTCCATTCACTGCTGCTTCTTGAGAGCACCCACGTGTGTGCAACGTATGTGTGTGTGCGTGCGTGCGTGCATGTGTGTTTTATGGAGTTTGTAATGGTGGTAGTGGGGGTCTATGTTTGCTGAGGGTCTTATAGACCAAGGGGCCAGGGCTCTGAGGTGTTACTATGGAAACGCCTTTGAGCAGTAAGGAGCACAACAGGTGATTCTGCTGAGGGCCTGTTCGTCTCAGCTTTGAGAAACCGCAGGGGGTCTTTGCTGCATGTGTGTGTGTGTGTGCGCATGTGTTTCACAAGTATAGCTGTGTATGCTACAAACAACTTAGTGCCATAGGTCTTAACCAGCTCCAATAAACTGGAGATCATGTCTGAAGTTGCTGGCTGGCTGCTGAACACTGGCCCAGCCCAAAGACCTGACTACACAGCATATATAGCAGGATAGTGTCTGAAAATAGGAAAACACAGCAGGAACACTGCTGGAAAAAAACATTTTTTAATCCCTTGACTCTTTTGTCTGTGTTTATAAAGCACCGACAAAAGAGTCAATGTCAAGAGCCAGTCAATTCACGCAGAAAGGCAAGAAGAAAGATGAAAGCAGGGCCGTGAACTGGAAAAAAGAGCAGCAGTGGGGCACCATATATTTAAGGGAATGAGTGAAAATATATATTTGAAGCAGCTATAATGTGATATTGTGAAAGGCGTCGCTTGTAGGGATGAACCTACAGTGAATCTGCAGCTCCTCACAGCTTCACGGAGCGATAAAGTGAGTTTCAGCTCATTGTTTAGCTGTCCGGCTGCAACTTTACTTATTTGGTTCACTGTCACTGGAAACCGCACCATTAAAGACTGACAGCCGGCTCGATAGGCTCTTACCCTAATTTAGAATTCATTTTGGAACACTTTCCTCCATGCCACAAAATCAATGACTTTTTGAAGAGAACAGACTGATCAGACAGACAAGAGTTAACTTTCAAAAGGATAAGGTTTGTGATTTTCTATGTATTTTGTTTTGTGAAAAGACAACAATGTATTGATCCTACTGAAGTCTTGTGTAATATATCTTATTATTGTCCAAAAACACATCAGTGAGCCACACAGTTGTACTGGGTGACATGTTCTTTCATTACTATGAACACTCACATATATTTTGACTCAATCCCACATACATGTCCTTTTACCTTAAATGCTCACTAGATCACCAAATGTGTGTGTTAATCTGCAGCTGAAAATAGTCCCTAAAAAATGTACTATTTACTCGTGTTTGAGTAATGTTTGCTGAAAATCACTAAATCACTAAATCAGGTTGTACTTTTTAAACCAGAAACTACATGTTTGTGATCTCCATCTTCAGTGGGAACCAGCGGGTTTGGGGTTGAGTGCTGCAGACAGGGTAGAGATGCACGTTATTTGCTCTGCTCAGCTGTGCATTTAAAAACAGAGAGAAGCAAGGCGGTAGAAAAGCACCGGCAGTCTCAGTGACAGTAATGTTTATGCAGCTCATCATTCAGAACTCTGACTGGAGATTGTACTTTAACACCAAGAGTCAGTGGAGGGAAAGATGTCCTCTTTGTGACAGGTAAACAACATAAAGTGCATTACGCGACGCAGGCAGTGGTTGTCAGACTGGAGGTTGCAAGATGAGTTACTAACTACACTACTGTTTTATCATTAGAGGAGAAAGCTGACCAGTCTTTGCATAGTCTGCAGGGGTTTCTGTTTTTAGAAGCTGATAAAGTGTTTGAAGCCACATGGTGAATTTTATCTGGGCGGTTTCTCCTTCAATTGTGTTACACAACAGCTAATGATAAAACAAAGATATATGACAGCGAAAAAATAAAAAAATCCTTATCTGACTGCGGAACAACAAGCGTGAGCTGCCTGAGAGCAGCAAACAGAGAAGAAGAAAAGTTTAGTGTTTGTAACTGACATACGGTCTATATGCTCATCTATGGCTTCACCGCTGCCGCAATATATCCATCTCAGCTTAGCTTTTCTTCTTCTTTTTGACACAGTGAGGTATACAATACATCATACAATTTCTGTTTATTTCCCCCGTGACTTTAAAGGCTTGATCCCGCATTATTTAAATAGCGGTGCTGAGGAATGGGGGATAACATGATGGGGGACAGAGATAGCTCGCTGCACAGGACGGAAAAGTGATCGCATGACTTTCAACGCATTATCATGTTCAGATCCGGTGAGCGCAAGATAAAATGCAGCAAAAGCCGCTGTCATATCTGCTGCGGTTGTTCAGAAACATGTTTTACTTCACTGAAAGAATGACATGTAGAAAAGTAAAAGATTTTAAAGAGAGACTGGTTTTTCTTCCCTTCATTGGGTACCTGCAGAGATATTAAACGCCTATGTGCACCATGAATGGGAAGTCTTATTATAGTTCAAAGAAGAGATGTTTCACATGTTACAGAGACACCACAAATGTTAATTACTCAAACAAGCAGCCAACTTGTACAAAGCAGTCACATAATGGCCTACTGTCGCTTTAGATTTCACTGATTTTAAAAGGAAATGCAAATTGTGCCACTGCTCTGGAGCAGACAAACGGTCTCTGGTCATTTGCAAATGACCACAAACACATGTGTGCACACATACACACACAGCCATAACAAACAGCTACAGAGTAGGAGTCCTGTGTTTTTACTAAAAAACTACTTAAGGTTTCACATGACAACAGAGGTGCGTTGTTTTAGCCCATGGGGAAAGTCATGTAAATGAACCAGGAAACTGCTGTGTTTTTATTTGTGTGCTGCGCTCATGTATCAATAGAGTGTTTGTGAATACTCATGATCGGTTCAGAAATAAACAAATTGGCTGGAAAAGGGATGGCAACAGGCCGATCGTACCTGTTCCTTTAGTCACAGCAAACAAAACGACATCTGTTTGCTCGCTCTTCTCTGATGGCGATGCAAATCTATTGGTTAACACAGGAAAAGTACTAAAAAGCAGCTGAAATATAGCCTTTTTGTCATTGTTGCAGTGTAAAATGTCAAACTGTCTCTGTAACAGTGTATGTCACAATCATACCTTTATTATGCCTCCATGATCACTTTCTTTCATGAAAGCTCCACATTTATCATCTCAGCAACACCAAATCCTCTCCCTAAAGGCTCTTTAAATTTAGATATAGATTTGACAGCATCTTAAGGTCACATATAAAACATATAAACCTGCCCATTCACGTCTTCTATGCTAAACAATACAGGCCGTCATGTGACGAGCATAATGGGAACAGGGAGACAAAAGAAACCTGTAGTTACGGTTCTTTGACAAACTTCAGAACTGGAAAAAAAAAAGTCACATATTTCCCAACAAAAGATTCCCTCTCAACTCTATATTTAATGAAACACACCTTAGTCCTGTAGGAGCTTGTATTTTGACATTGCGTGCTGGATGACACACACACACACACACACACACACACACACACACACACACAGGTAGTAGAAGTTCAGAAAACTCAAGTGCTTTTTTTTTTTTTTTTTAGGGATTAGAAAGTGTTCAAAAGTGGCATGAGAAATGCAGGGCAGCGTTCAAGGATGCTTCCGCTCTTTCTCCCCCAGTGCTGATTTACAGCTGTTGATAAATAGCCTGCCTTGGCTGAAAGCGCGGGCTTTACTCCTTCATTATTAGCGCGTCATTATGAGCTTATGACAGCGTCCATGGACGAGTGAGCGCACATTCAGAGCACAGCTGGCAGAGAGCACATTCACTTTGTAATGGCATGTTATTCAAAATCCCTGTTTAATCTCCAGCTTTACAGAATAGAAACCTAAACATTACCACTCTCTCTCTCTCTCTCTCTCACACACACACACACACACACACTCACTCACAAAGAAAAAAAAAGGCAAGATGTGAAAACAAAAATGTGAAAAGGTGACAAGATGTTTAACCTTGCGAGTGAAGAGGCACAGTCACATTATTGAGGCTTGTTAAAGAGTTCGCTGCACGTAAAGGCAGGAATCTTACCTTGACGGTGTGTGTAGATGCTCACAGGGTTGTGTGTGTGTGGCTGCTGTTGTCTCTAGGTGTCTCTGAGAATGGCCCATCACCAGTATAACCCCTGCACTTTATCACCGCCCAGCGTGAGCCACTGTGTGTGTGTACACTTCTGTGTGTGTTTTCTATGAAGTTCCTGCAGTCACCTCTTTTTCTTCCTCTGCCAAGGCAACAGGTGGAAAAGTGTCTTTAAAAAGTCCAGAGAAGAATGGCGAGAGGAGGCGTTAAGATGAGGCAACGGGAATCAAAGAACCGTTCCACCTTTGTGTTTCCTTGACAAAGAGATGAATTGTAAGAGCTTCTCCTGACACGCTTAACATCTCCGCTCATAATTACTGCGCTCCCTGGCCCTGTTTGCATCAAAGATTCAGAAAAAAATGAAGGCGAGGTGCATCTTGACACTTAAAGGATGACCAAGAAGGTCTCACGTCAGGCATAAAAAGAAGACTTTTCTCAGAACTCACACTGAATGTGCTGGATTTTGTTCTTTGTGGTAGAGAATCATTAAAGACAGTGTGTTGAGGGGTCATAGTGGTTCAACATGAGCATAACAGGCTGTTACATAATGCAAAAGAGGACGTTGTGAGGCATAGAAACTGACAGTGATATCACGCTCTTATCAAGGATGTAGTGAAGAATTAACCTGAATAATCTCATTTTATTGAAGTCACAGAAGAAGAAGAGAAAAACCTTTACCTTTCACACCTATGAAGCCTGAATAGAAAGATGAATTATGCAGCATAAAATCATAATTGACACCACAATAAGTTACATCAAACTGCTGCCAGAACCTCTAAGCAATATAGACAATAACTGCTTTAAAATAAAGCTGCAAATGACAATTATTCTCTGGATACCTGAATCTTTTAGTCAATAAACTGTTAGACGATAGTGACACACATCTGTCGCAATTTCCTAGAGCCAAAGGTGACATATTGAAATTACTTCTTTTGTCTGACCAACAGCACAAAACACAAACATATTCTTTTTACTATCATATAAAACAAAGAAAAGTAAAAAGTACACACATCTGTGAGCCGAAGCTGAAGTTTGTGAAGAATATTTGCCATTTTTGCTTGAAACAATGTCAAAATAGTTTCAGAGTTTAATTTTCTGTTGATGGATTAATCAACTAATCCTAATGCATTATTGGTAATGCTGCTGCTCTAGCACAGTCTACTTAAAAAATTTTTTTCTGTTTTCTGTACTTAAAATAATAAAAGAAAAAATAATAATGTGTAGTTTATAAAGTAGTAATGGATTTGAAGAACTGAAAACATGTTACATTGTTAAAAGAAAAGTCAAGTGAGCACACACTGTAGGTCATAATTTAAAACCCTTTTCTTTCGCCTGCGTCCTCACAATGCCAGAGA